>NW_020948951.1:6705825-6801944 GCF_900497805.2 Vombatus ursinus | reverse complement strand
AGAGAGAGAGAGAGAGAGAGAGAGAGAGAGATATGTTATTGGACCCATATTTTAGGAAAATCTAAAGGCAGGAAGATAGGTGAGAAAAGACACTTTAATATCTGAATGATCTGAGTGGAGGATGGATTGGAGTGGAGAGGCTTGAAGTAGGCAGCCCACCAGCAGGTTATTGCAAGGGTCCAGGTGTCAGATGATGAGGGCCTGGTGGTTGGGTTGACATAGTTGCCAACAGCACCCACAAGTTTGTGGCAACTCCTGGGGAAAGGAGGAGGATCACTGAAAAAGGTTTTGGATCATTAATTCCATTTCTCTTTAAGCACCAAGAGGCCAAGGCTAGCCTCCCTAAACTTGGAGCCTCTCTACCAATCACAGGACTTGGAACTGAAATTCTAAGATATCTTAGATACCAGCTAGTTCATTTCCCTCTTACCCTTATCAGTTCAGGAAATGGAGACCCAGAGAGGTGACTTAGTGACTTAACAAATGTCATCCAGCAATAAGTAGCAGAGCTAAGATTTGAACCCAGGTCTTCTAACTCTAAATCCAGTGCTCTTTTGACTGTACTATGATCCTGCCTCTCAGCCACAATCTTGACCTCTGCCCTCCCCACCTCAGTCTATGTTCTGACCCCTCAGCTGTCTCCTTAGAGGGGATATAGGAAGAATACTGGGACTGGGGGAGAAAGAAAGGGATAGAAATTGTGAGAGACGAAAAGGCAGAGAATCAAAGAGATAGCTGGAGAGACAGAGGTACACATACACACACACACACATACACTCACAGAGGAGAGACAAAGAGGAACAGACAAGGAAAGAATAAAGATGCAGAGTGACAGAACATGAAAGGGAAGGAGAGAGATGGAGAGAGAAAGAAGGAAAAAGAAGCAAAATTGATGAGAGAGAAGGAGAACAGAGATGACGGGAGAGAGAGAAAGAGCGAAACAACAAGAAAGAACAAGAGCAGGAATGATGGAGAACCAGGAAAGGGAAAGGAGGGGGAGGTGGGGGAAGGGAGGGGAGAGGCTAAGAGAGAAAATGATTGAGGGCAGAGGCAGACGGGAGGATAGGCGAGGAAAAAGTGGGGAAGAAGGAAGGGAGGGTCGGGAAGGGGGAGAGAAGGGAGGCCACGAAACAAGACAGGAATAGAATGATAACGGGAGACAGGGAAGAAAATCGACTGGAGATTCCAAAGCACAAGCTGATTTCATTTGTCCATCTGGGAGTCATGAGACGGTAATGTTGGTTAACGTTCATTTTTTCCGGGAGGAAGAGCGCGGCGCACACAGTCCTAGCCCAGGTCCTCCAGCTCCCATCCCACCACCCTCTTCTCCCCCTCCTCCTTTCCCCTTCCCCTTCCCCCTCCTCGGCCTCACACGCGTGTGCGTCCGCCGCCGCCTCATCCATCTCCGGGGACTCTAGTTGGCAGAGTCAGCTGGACAATTACCTAGCCACAAATCTTCAGTTCACAAAAAGCTGGGACGTCTGCCACTGAGGCCGGGAGGGCTGTAGCTCCCCTGAAGCCCCTTGCCCGGGGGCCCGGGCCCCTTGCCTCAACAGGGGAGCAGAACATCGACCAATCACAGAGCGGCCCAATAGATCAAAAGCCGAAGCAATGCAGTACTGGCATCCCAGACCCGTATTCAGGTTTAATGAATCACCAACTTAAGAATTACAGAGTGTTCGAATCCTAGAACCTTTAGTAACTGCTAAGTGCTATAGTAGAGCGAGTTATTATTATTTTATAGAACCTTGGAATCTGAATTCATTCATCCATTCATCCCCCCACCCCATCGACTCATCCAACAAGCATTTATTAAGCGCCTATATGGCAGGCACTGTCCTAGGTGCTGGCAATACAGCGACAGAAACAAAACAACCCTTGCCCTCAAGGAACTTATGTTTTATTGTCATGAGTCTTAAAAATCTAAGAAATTAGAATAATTCACAAGGAAGCAAAGAAAAGATGGACAGCTCTCAACACAACGCCTAGTATTTATATAGACTTTCTTGAAATGGAAATTTATTGCTATATATTTTGAATCCTCTCTTATTCTGCTGTGCACATGATATATTTTTTCTTATTTCATATTTAAGTTTATGTTTCTTTTTTCTTTTATTATGTATTTAAGTCTAAAATAAAAAAGATAATAAAAATTAAAATTGGTTCATTCATTTACTCAAGATGAATTTTTAAAGTGCCTATTATATGCCTGGCACCATGCTATGTTCTGAGGATCCAAAGACAAAAAAGAAAAATCACTGCCTTCAAGCAGCGTGCATTCGATTGTTACACCATCTTAAAATCCTAGGACATTTTAAGATTGTAAAATCAATGAATCACAGAATTTTAGAATAACAGGATAAAAAGAGCTGGCATTTCTATGGTGCTTTAAAATTTACAAAGCACTCTTTCTCCACAACAACCCTGTGAGGGAATTATGCCCATTTTCCAGAGGAAAAAGAATGGAACTTAGAGACATTATGGTACTTGCTTCACATAGTAGTACAATAAGCATGGGATGTGGGACTGTACTGGAGTCTAGTGACTGGTAGGGGTCTTTCCAGACCCCTTAAATCAATGAATCCTGGGAATATATGTGTCAGCGGTGTCACCTTTCTCTCCACTTACACAGCCCCCACCCCACTGCAGACACTCACCATCTCACAAAAGCTTACACTATTGAAGTAGCCTGTATGGTTGTCTCCCTGACTCATCTCTCCCTTCTCCAACCCATCCTCCTCTCCTCAGCTGCCAAAGTGATTTCCCTAAAGCACAGGCTTGACATGTCATCTCCTCCCACCTCTACTCACTAAACTCCAGTGGCTCCTTATTACCTCTGAGATCAAATAGAGAATCATCTGTTTGGCTTTTTAAGCCCTTCTCAACCTGGCCCCTTCCTTCTTTTCCAATCTTCTTATGCTTTTCTCCCTCCTATGTATGCTACAATCCAGCCACACTGGCCTAATTCTTGCTCTTCACATACAACATTCCATCTCTTGACTTCATGCCTTTGCATGGGCTGTACTCTACGACTGTAAGATTTTCCCTCCTCGCCTCTGCCTCCTAACTTCCCTGGTTTCCTTCAAGCCTCAGCTCAAATCCTATCTTCTGCAGAAGGCCCTCCCATCTCCTCTGCAGCTAGATCCTTTCTTCTAAGATTACCTTCCTTTATACTGTTTATATGTACAGAGTTGTTTGCATGTTTTCTCCCCATTAGAAGGTGATTCCTTTCAAGCGGGGATCTTGTTTTTGCTTCTTTCTTTCTTTCTGTATCCCTCGTGCATAGTACAGTGTCTGGCACATAGTAAGTGTTTAATAAATCCACATTGACTGACTGACTAACCTTTAAATAGGGGAAGACGAGAAAAGTTGGTTCTGAGATCAAGTTGGGGGAGGGGATCCTGACTTTCAGTCACTAGTCATCTTGGCAGCAAACCCAGTCACCAATTGGTAAGGCTATTTAGGGCATGCCTGATCCATCCCTGTTATATGTGGAATAAACTTATTAGACCATCTCTGATCCCTGAGTTGAGAAGCATGAATACAGTGGACATATATATATGTGTGTGTCTTAGAGTGTATCTCCAAGGGGGTATCTACAGAGGTAGAGGCAGTGCCCCCAGTGAAGTGTGAAGAGGTGCTCATAGAATCATAGGGTTGGCTGGGATCTTGGAGGCCATAAAGTCCAACCTCTTCATTTTACATATGAGGAAGCTGAGGCTCAGAGAGGTTAAATGTCTCAGTTACACAGCTAGTTGGTGGCTTAGACAGTATTTGAACTCAGATCATCCTGATTCCAAGTCCATTCAGCAAGCAAGTTTATAAGCATGAAGGGAGAGGGGTAGGAGTCCTAGCACATGGGCACAGGTGATGATGGGGTATGTATACATGTGTGAGGCAAGAGTCAAAGGGCTTGTGTGTGACAGTCACAGTCATGAGTGGGTTTCATGAATGAGTGTAGAGAGTACTGGTGTGTGTGTGTGTATGTGTGAGTGAGTGAGTGAGTGCGTGTGGGGAGGGAATCTAGTTCTGATTTCTCTACACTCAGTTTTCTGGGCACCAGCTCACCTGATAAATTCAGTTCAAGTTAACAAGCATTTATTAAGTGCCTGTTGTATGCTAAGTGCACCGTCCTAGGTCCTGGGGATTTTGACATTGTTGTTGTTACTCAGTCCTGTGATTTCACAGGTATAGAGAGCTATATAAAAACAGAAAGAAAGAAATGAGCTCTTGCCTTCAAGGGGTTCATCCACTGGGTGGGTGGCGAGGATATAGTATGTATAAGAAAAGCAAATAGAAAGCAATCAATCAATCAATAAACATTTATTAGGTTCCTACTATGTGCCAGGTTTTGTGCTGTATACCAGGGATACAAAAAAAGGCAGAGTAACTTCAAGACATAGAGAACACCAGCAAACAGGGAGAGGAAGAACGACCGATCTAGGAGACAATCAGTCAGTCAATAAGCATTTATTGAGAGTTATATACTAGGGATACAAAGAAAGGCAAAAACAGTTCCTGCCCTCAGGGAGCTCACAGTCTAATGGGACAGACAACAAGCCAACCACTATAAACATACAAGAGATGTATTGGATAAATTGGAGGTGATCTCAGAGGAGAGTCACTAGCAGTGGGGAGGGGATGAAGGTGGGGAGAAAGAATGGGAAAAGTCTCCCAAAGAACATAGGATTTGAGTTTTGAAGAAAACCAGGGAAGCCAAGAGATAGAGATGAGGAGGTGAGGAGGGGTCGCATCAGGGTTGTGGCTGTGTCAGAGGAGAGAAGGGGACGTAGATGAGAGATATTGTGAAGGCAGAAATAATGAATTCAGTTTTGGATGTGATGAGTTTAAGATATCTACGGGACATCCAGTTAGAGATGTCCTATAGACATTTGGTGATGTGAGACTGGAGGTCAGCAAAGAGATTAGGTTGGATAAATAGATCTGAAAATCAGTTTATGTAGTATGGTGATGGTAACTGAATTCATGGGAGATCACCAAAAGAGAGAGAGAGTAAACAGAGAAGAGAAGAAGGCCCAAGCCAGAGTCTTGGGGGACATGCAGAGTTAGTGTGCATCACCTAGGTGAAGATCCAGCAAAGGAGACTGAGAAGAAACAGTCAGATAGGTAGAAGAAGAATCAGGAGAGAAGAGTGTCAATGAGAACCTAGTAAGGAGCTAGTATCCAGAAAAAGAAGGTGATGAAAACTGCTGATTGTTGGCAGCTTTGGAAACATTTGCAGTTTCATTTGAATGATCAGGTTGGAAGCCAGATTATAATGGATGAAGAGTGAGGGGAGAGAGAGTGTAGGCACTGATTATAGATGGCCTTTTTCCAAGAGTTTCACCTCAAAGGAGAAGAAATATATGGAATGTGAGCTAATGAGCATGGCCTGTTCAAATGAGGACTGGTTTTTCTTTCTTTTTTCTTTTTTCACTTTTTTTTGATGGAGGAGGCATGAGTGTGTTTGTAGGAATTAAGGAAGCAGACAGGAGAGAGGGAGGGATTGAAGATTAGTGATAGAATGGGGATGATAGAGTAGCAATTTGCTAGAGAAGATAAGATGGATTGGGATCACTTGTGCATATAGAAAGAGCAATTTGCCTTGCTGAGAAGGGTCACCTTGTCACATGAGAAGGGGGTGAAGGAGTTAGTGAGGGAAGACGTCTATGGGATGGGAGATGAGGAGGCAGGGAGAAGAGGGCATTCTCCATAGGTGCCCTCAATTTTTTCTCAGTGAAATTTTTCAGCTGAAAGAGAAGGAGATGCCACAGGAAGTTTGAGGTGGGTTGGAAATGTTTGGAAGAACAGATGGGAATGGGATGGTGAATTGTTTAGGGAGGTGTAAAAAGATCACCTTGCTATAATGAGGACCCAGTTGTGATAATATAGCATGAATTTATAGTGGGTCAAGAAAGGGTTGATCCTGCAAAAGGAGTTACCTGAACTATACTTTGAAGAATGTGTAGGAGATTTGCCTTTGGCTACCAGGGTTTCCTCCTGCTTTAAAAGTTCCTTAATTCTATTTCCAGGCTCTGACACCTCCCTTGCCCACCCCCCACCCCCAATCTCCTGGATCCCTTACCTAGTTTGTCTCCCTGGCCACAGAGATTCAACAGCATAACAATTTCAAAAAACATTTATCTAGTGTCTGCAATATGCAAGACTTTGTGCTCCTAATGGCAATACTACTACTATTACTACTGATAATGATAATCATAATCATAATCATAATAATAATAATAACATTTATACAGTGTTTTAAGGATTTCAAAGCACTTTACACATGCTATTTCATTGAACCCTGACAACAATTCCGGGAGGTAGGTGCTATTATTATCCCCATTTTACAAGTGAAGAAACTGAGGCTGAGAGAGGTAAAGTGATTTGCCCAGGATCACATAGCTAATAAGTGAATAAACTTAGGTCTTCTTGACTCTGAATCCAAGTGTCTAACCCTTGTGGATCCCTAGCTGCCTAGGAGAGTGATACAGACTCAACAGGGTTATGAATGATAAAGGCACAAGATGAGAAAACCAGGCCGGTGACCCATCCAGACCAGATAGAATGCCTGTAGGAAACTCATCTAGTAACTTCAGACCTACATGTACTTCACATATACCAGGTGGAAAGAGAAATTATAATAATTATAACAGGCATTTATATGACACTTTACATATATTATCATATTTAAGCCAAATTGGCCTGGTCCCAGAAAAGTGCAAATTGGATTTCTGTAAATCAAATCCTGTTTCAAATATATCCGGGAAACGGGGCTACTTAAAGGTGCCCTGTGGCAAAATCTTTTTGAAAATGAGCAATTCTAGGAATCAAAAGGTCTGGCTTAAGTCTTGGTTCTCATACTTATACATTGTGTGGCTTTGGATAAGTTCTTTCTCCTCTGTGGGTTTCGTTTTTCCCATTTATAAATTGAAGGTATTGAACAAGATGGTCTGAGGGTCCCTTCCATCTCTGGGATTCTAGAGATGCACTGGGAGGGGGTGCCAGGACTGGAGTCAGGAGACATTTGCTTGGATCCTGCTCTGACACTTACCACTCTGTGACCTTGGACAGGTCACTTAATGTTTGAGATGTGATTCTTTATCTGCAAGAGTGGGATAATAAGACTTAGATTCCTTACTGCCTTCTAAAACCTGTTCTCAGGAAATTGCCCTGTAAATCTGAAAGCATGTTAGAAATGTGAGTTGTTGTTCTGAAGACCCTTTATCATTAATCACAGAATGCCAAAGTCAGAAGGGCCCTTAGAACATAGACTATCAAAGCTGAGAGGGCACCTTAGAACCTAAGAGGGTTGGGGCTGGGAGGGGCTTTAGAACGTCAAATGTCAGATCTCGGAAGGGACCTTAGAGCTTAGAATGTCAGGATTGAGCTGAGAAGGCTCTTAGAACATAAGAGAGACAAAGTTGGAACAGACTTCCAAACACACCAGATCTGGGAGGGCCCTTAAAATAGAAAGTGTTAGGGCAGAAAGGAACCTTAGAACATGCAATGCTTGATCTGTAAGAGACCTTAAAAGTCATTTAGTCCAGAGGTGTCCAATGCCTGAACCAGATGAAAATGTAACCAGGAAATGTTTAACAAAATAGATAAAAATGCAATAAAACTTAGATAATGTTAATTTGTGGTTTTCTAAGTTAACATGTGGCCTATAGGAATTTGTTTCCAATCAAATTAGAAGTCATTGACGTAGTCCAATCACCTCATTTTACAGATGACTTAGGACGAGGGAAGGGAAAGGGCCTGTTCTAGGTCACACAGAAAGCTAATGCGGCGGGGCAGCTAGGTGGCGCAGTGGATAGAGCCCTGGCCCTGAAGTCAGGAGGACCTGAATTCAAATCCAGCCTCAGACCAAACACTTGACACTTCCTAGCTGTGTGACCTTGGGCAAGTCACTTAACCCCAATTGCCTAAAAAAAAAAAGAGAAAGCTAATGCGGAAGCTTATGAAAAGATGTACTATCTGAAGGTATGTGTGTGGGGGGTCTCCTTCTGCCTGTAGCCTGGGGGTTTGATGGGGAGAAGATGCAGCAGAGACAGGTACAGGACTTATCTGTGGCCTCTGAACCTAGCCACAAATCATGGAGAGCAAACAGTGGTCTTTTTCTGGCCATGCCAAAGGTTCAGAGCAACCCCATCAGGGTCATTATGGGTACTGAAGAGTGATGCATCTGCTAAGCTGCCAAACAAGGCCCCGCCCATCCTTGCCAGCCTTAATATTATTACCTACTTCACTGAGCTAAGTAATATTAAAGAATTACACATTAGGGCCCTATATTTCTGGGCTCAATAGGCCCAGTCTATGCGCAATTAGACACTTCAGATCAGAAACATCCATCACGAAACTGACAGAGCAGCTCCTTCCGTTACAGTAGAAACTCGGACCAGAGGGAAGACGGAGGAGGGAAGAGTTGGGACAGGCCCCAGCTCCTAGCCAAGTGCAGCCAAGATCTGGATCTCCTCTGGAAATGTGGACCCTTGGGTAGGGTCAGGGGGGCTTGGAGCACTCTGGATCCTGAAACAGAATCCCCTCTGGGCAGTGCCCTGGAATGTAGAACCTTTCAGAGCATCTGTTCTAGGAAATGAAGACCTTCTCAACCCTAGACTAGAACTGGTGACCTTTTGGAACTTTGTTGTTCAGTTGTTTCAGTTGTGTCCAACTCTTCGTGACCCCCCATTTGGGGTTTTCTTGGCAAAGATACTGGAGTGGTTTGCCATTTCCTTCTCTAATTCATTTGAAATATGAGGAAACTGAGGCAAACAGGCTTAAGTGACTTGCCCAGGGTCACTCAGCTAGTATGTATCTGAGATCGAATTTGAACTCAGGTCCTCCTGGCTCCAGCCCAGGAGATCTATCTACCATGCCACCTAGCTTTGGAATTTTATCTTTTCCTGAATGCGTCCCTTTGCTGTTTAGAGGAAAACAGACTCTAATGTCTCCCAATTACCTCCAGGATCAGATACAAAATCCTCTGTTTGGTATTCAAAGTCCTTCATAATCTATAACCTGGCCCCACCCCCAGTCTTCTTACATCCCAAGAGGTACTCTTCGATCTAGTAACACTGACCTCCTGGCTGTTCCACAAACAAGACTCTCCATCCATTGGCTCTGGGAATTTTTTCTGGCTGTCCCCCAAGCCTGGAATATTCTCCCTCCTCCACTCCAACTACTAACCTCTCTGGGTTTCTTTAAGTCCCAACTAAAATCCCACCTTCTACACGAAGCCTTCCCTAACCCCTCTTAATTCCAGTCCTTTCCCTCTTTTAATTATTTCTTATTTATCCTTCATATAGCTTGCTTTGTATATATTGGTTTGCATGTTGTCTCCCCATTAGACTGTATGGTCCTTGAGGGTAGGGACTATCTTTTGCCTCTCTTTGGATTCCCATCACTAAGTACGGTGCCTGACCCATAGTAGGCACTTAATACATGTTTATTGATTGATATCACAGATACCTGGGAACAAGCAAGGAGGAAAGAAAAGAAAGAGAAAGCAAAAAGAAGAGTCAGGGGCATACATTTATTAAACACTTACTATATGCCAGTCACTGTGAAAAGCACTAGGGATGCAAAAAAAAGTGGGGGGAATAGTCCCTGACCTCAAGGAGCTGATAATCTAATAGGAGAGACAACATGCTAATGGTTGTATACATAGAGGACATACAGTATACATGGAAGGGAATCTCAAAGGGGAGACAAGACTGGGAAGGAGAGAACAAAGTAATTTGGTGTGAAAGTGTCCAATATGGCGGCACCCACCTGTTGGAGAGGCTGAGAATCTCCTGAGCTCCCAAACTCTAAGCTGCAGTGGGCTTAGCTGATGGGGCATCCACATTAAGTCTGGCACCAATAGGGTGATGGAGGGGGGCGGTGGTCACTAAATCCCTGAAAGAAGGTCAAACTGCTCAAGGTTGAAAGTAGAGCAGGTCAAAGCTTCTGTGCTGGATTATTAGTGGGACTGGGTCTATGAGAGGCTGCTGTGCATTATTCTGAAAGGTACTAGAGACACTAATTTCCCCAGGGTTGGTCTTTGTCAGGGAAAGGCCTGGCCTGCCATAGTCACTCCCACTCATCCCTCTTGCCCTGCCAGGCAATAATCTCACAACGGCTGCTTCTGTTTGAGAAGCCAAGGATGAGTAAGTAGTTTGTAAAGAACGGAGCCCTTCAACTGTGCTAGTGGAGGGAAAGTCAATAGAAGGAGGCTGTTGCCACTTAGCCTGCTGTCCCCTCCCTGTAGATGGTGGGCGGCCTAAGGCCTCCATCCTTAAAGGGCCAGCTCCTCTGAATCATAGACCTTCAAAGCCAGAATTCCTTCTTCAACATCTCACATAACAGCCTAACCAGCCTCCATTTGAAGGCCTCTAGTGATGAGGAGCTCACTACCTTTCCATGCAAGTCCATTCCACCTCTAGGCAAGACTGACTATTAGGAAGATTTTACTTACATTGAGTCTAACCTGCCTATAATCCTTCTCCCCCTAAACATTTGATCCAGGGCTGAGTACATTGTCAGGGGAAGCTCAGTAAAGAAGTTCTGTACTCTTATTCTGTCATAACCCACCATCACTTCCTTTGCAAAAAGCTCCCTATACCTTCAATTGACCCTGGCCCTATCTCTATATATCCTGTGTACTCCTTTGTTCAAAGACCAATGCTGATCCTTCTTCCTCCAGAAAATCTAGTTTAACATAGAATGTCAGACCTAAGAGTCCATCTATTTTAACTCCTTCATTTTTTCTCTATTATTGAATGACTTTTTTCTTTTTTTTATTAAGAACTTTAAAAATCATCAACAAGCAAATATTTCATTAAACAAGGAAGAACAAAGGAGTTTGTATATGAAACTGAATTTCTGTTACACACATTTTTGAAAGTGTATATTAAATCAATAAGGTAGTAACAAAATCACTCCATTTGTGCCTCCTTCAACATTTTCTTCTGTTTGCTTCTGTATATTTTAACCCTGTTCTATTAATACTCTTTTCTTTCTTTTTTTGTGTCTTTGTCTCTACTCACTAACTGACCCTTTCCTCCAAATGGAAGCCCTCCCTTGTAACAAATAGTTATAGCCAAGCGGAACTAACACAGCAACCATGTCTAAAAATGTATCTCTTTATCTCTAGTCCATCCTCCCTCTGATGAGAGGAGGGAAACATTATTCATCATGGGTTTCCTGAAGTCATGATTGCTGGCTACATTGAACAGAACATTCTATGGTCTTTCAAGGTTTACGTTGTTGTTTCTACCATGTACATAGCTCTCCTGGGTCTGCTCCTTTCCTACTGCATCAATCTATACAAGTCTTCCCAAGTTTCTCTGAATTCTTCATATTTGTCTTTTCCCATTTGTCCACTTTACAGATGTGGAAACTAAGCTCATAAAAATGACCTAATTTGTCCAAAGTCACAGAGCTAGTTACAACCTCCCTTGATATCTACCCCAAGGTAGAAGTATCTCTCCCTTCTCGGATTTCTCTAAGCACTTTGTCTACCTCTCTCCTTGGCATTTATCTTCCTCTATTATGTTTCAATGTCTGAGTAGATTTATAATCTACTTGATCATTAGCACCCTCCATTAGCATATCCAAACCCCAACCCATCTGCTATTTCTCATTCTGGGTGGTTTTTATCTGTGTCCTCTCACAAATCTTCCATAAAGGATCCACCCAGCACACTCTCTTCTCCTGGGCCCCTTAACATTCCATGGTCCCCACTGTGGTTGAAAGGGACCTTACTTACAACATAGAATTTAAAGCTGGAAGGATCCTTTGAGGTCATTTAGTTCAACTTAATCATGTTATAGGTGAGAAAACTGAAACTGAGTGACTTGTTCAAGGTCACACAGTATGAATGTGGTAACATAGGGACATGGACCCCAGGTATCCTCACTCCTGGTAGATTACTGAATGTACAACTGAGTTTAAGAAGAATGATCCATTAAAATGGGGGGGGGAAGGGAGGATGTAAGCATTTATTAAGCACCTACTGTGTGTAAGGCACTGTGCTAAACACTTTACAAATATCTCCTTTGATCTGTACAACAACCCTGGGAAGTAAGTGCTATTCTTATCCATAATATACATTTCAGAAAACTGAGTCATAGAGAGAAAAGGGTCATACAGCTAGTAAATATCTGAGGCTGGATTTGAACTCAGGACTTACTGAGGCTCGGTCCAAGGCTCTAACCACTTTACCACCTGACTGGCACTAGGTAGAGGAGAACGCGCTAACCAACCCTTTGGCACTTGCACTGATGGTGAGCTCTTCCTCAGTCTCCCTGACCTTGCTCCAGAACTCTCCCCAACAGTGTTTTCTCAGCTCATGGCCACCAATATCCCAGGGTCTCTGTATCCCTGCCACTGGGCTTCAGGATCTCTTTACACCCAACCTAGTGCCCCCTACTCAATAAACTTCATTGGCTACCTGTGACTGCTGGGATCAAATACAAAAATCCTCTGTTTCATGTCCAAAGCCTTTTATAACCTGATGACTGCCCCCCCACTCCTGACATACCTTTCCAGTCTTCTTTTACCCCACACCCCACCTGTTCCACTTACACAGCCATACTATGACACTGGCCACCTTTTTGCTCCTTGAACAAAACACTCCATCTTGCATCTCTAGGCATTTTCTTTGGTTGTCTCCCATGCCGAGGATTTTCTCCTGCCACATCTCTACCTCCTGGCTTTCCCTGGCTTCCTTCAAGTCCCAGCTAAAATTCCACTTTCTACAAAAAAAAAATCCTTTCCTGATCTTCACTTAATTCTAGGGCCTTTCCTGTCAATTATCTTTAATTTATCCTGATACAGCTTGTTTATACAAAATAATTTGTATGTTGTCTCCCCCATTAGACTGTGAGCTCCTTGACAGACATTGTTTTTTCCCTCTTTGTATCCCTAATGTTTAACACAGTGCCTGACACATAGCAGACCTTTGACAAATGTTTATTGGCTGAGTTCTGTGGCAGACATGTTGAGTTGGAGATGCCTATAAGACATCTAATTCAAAATGTCCAATGGGCTGTATGCTCAAAACTTTGATGGGTATTAGTCATAGACCTTAGTTCAAATCAACATCTATTGGTCTGGTAAATAAGGATCAACTAAAAAGAGCTACTAAACCCTATTGCCCACCTTTTCTTTTGGCTACTTTTTAGCTTCTCCCAGAGTTCCTGAGGCCCTGCAAGCTGATTATTTTCCAATAACTTCTCACACCCTCCTTCTTTCTTCATTGGGCTAAAGGTAGCTTCCCTCAAAGCCATTACCTTAAAACCCTGTGGTTTTTAACCCTTTAAATATACCAGGGCAAAATCTCATTACTCCTGTTTCCATGAACCCAGGCTGGTGCATTTGTGTCTTTTTAGGACAAAGAGGAAAAAAGAGTTGCTATGTCTATTGTACATTAGGGTTATGACATGAGGAGTAGCTAGTACCTTGTATGTGGTACTATGGTACATAGCCTTATATGGCTTCTCAGAGCTGAGAGGGCCCTTAAAACATAGAATATCAGAGCTGTGGGGGAGGGGGGGGAGAATAAACTTAGAACACAGGATATCTCAGAAGATATCCTGAGAACTGAGAAGGATCTTGGACACAAGACATCAGAGTTAGGAGGGATCTTAGAATAGAGAATATTGAGCTGGGAGGATCCCATATTTAGAGCTAAAAGGTACAGAGAGGTCAGATATCTTAGTTTGCTGGTTCATCTTCCTCTGACTATCTGTGAATGAACAGATGGATAGATAGATGGATGGATGAAGATTTATTAAGTGCCTACTATAGACAGTTGAGCCACTTCATTTTACAGATGAGGAAACTAAGGCCAGGGGTTAAGTGCCTTACCCTAGGTCATTTACGTAGGAAAGAACTGGGATTTGGCCATCCTAGTACAGGACACAGGTTAGCTAGTCTAACCTATGTGAGAAAAAACACTCAAATCAATTCAATAAGGCAAACACATTATCAAACACATACCAGGTTCAAGGCACTATTGTCAAAATCATCTTCCTATAGCAGAACACTAACCATCTCACTTTCCTGCTCAAAAATGTTCAATGGCTCCCTATTACCTTTGAGAACAAACATACAATCTTTAGTCTGGGGTTTAAGCTCTTCTACAACTCATCTTCAATCTACCTTTTCCAGCCCTATTTTACATTATTCTTCAGGACAGAGCCTTAAGGATGCTTCAACTTAAGACAATGCCTGGAACATAGTAGTCACTTAAATGCTTGTTCATTCATTCATTCAGAGAGAGTTGGAGGGTGCACCAGCAAAAGAAACTAAGAAGGAGTGATTAGACAAGTAATAGAATTAGCTAGAAGAAAACAATGTCACAGAAACCAAGTCAGTAGAGAATATAGAGGAAGAGGAGACAGTCCACTGTGTCAAAACTATAGACAAGGCCAAGGATGATGAAGATTGAGAAAAAGGCATTCAATTTAGCAGGTAAGAGGTCTCTGATGATCTTGAGGAGAATAGTTTCAAAAGAACGATGGAAGGAGCAGGCACATGCCAAGGGTTCTAGGAGTAAATAAAAATTCCTTTGAAACCTTCCTCAACAAAGCCTCTTCCTGAAGACTGGTTCCAACTATGGGTTGGTGAGCATGTTTTCTATTCCTAGCAAAATTCTAGAGTGCATTATAAAAGAAATTGTTTATGAGCAATTATTTAGAGAGGGAACCAGGGATCACTAAAGCCAACATGACTTCATTAAGATTAGGTCATGCCAGGATAACCTCATTTCCTACTTTGACAGGGTTATTAGATTGGCCAATCAGCATAATGTTGTAGCTGTGATATGCCTAGATCTCAGCCAAGCATTTGGCAAAACTTCTCTTGATGTCTTTGTGGATATGATGAGGAGATATGGGCTAGATGAGAATACATTTAGGTGACCAACCCCAAAAAGAAGTCATTTATGAGTTTACCTTAACTTAGAGAGAGATTTCTTGAGGAGTGAATTCCTCAGGGAGCTATCTATACTCAGTCTGGTGATGAGTGGACATTTTATCAATGACTTAGATGTTATAAATGGCTCAGTTGCCAAATTTTCAAATGATACAAAGCTGGCAAGTCTAGTTAACATGCTGAATAATGGAGCTTGGATCCAGACAGAGGTCCAAAGGTTAAAGTGATAGGCCAAAACTAAATAGAGCTGGATTTAATACAAGGTGGTAGGTATGGGGTGGGGGAGAAGCAAAGTTGAGACAACAATCTGAGTGGGAAAGAGCTGGGTATTTTAGTGGAATACCAGTACAAAAAGAGTCAACAGTGTCACATGTCAGCCAAAAAGCTACCAGTATTTTGGTGGGAGCAATATCCTAACCTCTTCCCACTACCACTCACATAAATTAGGCCAGTTTTCCCTTAGAAATATTGAAACTGTATTTGAGATTTAGTTGGTTCCAGGGATTAAGGCCCAGATCATTAAGTTAGCTTCTTGGCCACACGGGTACAAAATGGCCAGGACATGAGGGACTCAGCACCTCCCTCTAACTTGTGATCCCGACCAGCAACTTGAACGCTGGGAAACTGTACTCAACTGAGTCAATTCTTTATCCTAGATGAGCATCTGAAAGTGCTTCTCCTGCCATGGCTGAATTTAAATCTCCTTGTGTTAACACTTAGATGCATTGAGTATCTCATTTTATGCCGATCCTGGCTCTAAACTACCAAGAGACTAGCCTAAGTCAGTATTCTGTATTAAAAGAGTCCAGAATGTCCAGAATATAGAATCATTCCCCTGTACTCCACCTTGGCCAAGCCTCATCTGGATTATTTATTGTGTTTAAGACTGAGCACCATACTTGATGAAGAACATTGATACAGGGGAATATATCTAGAGAAGGGTGGGAGGACTGGATTCTACCCCAGGCTCTGCAAAAGAGGATTAATTGAACAAACTAAGGGTGTTTAGCTCAGAGAAGAGATTTAGGGGGAACAGCCTAGCTATCTTCAAGTTGAAGCTTTTTATATGAAAGGATTTGATTTCTACTTGACCTCAGAAGGAAGAACTAGGAATGATGAAAGTTAAAAAGAGGAAGGAAGGAAATAAACACCTATCAAGCATTTTTTAGGTGCAGTGTTAAGCGTTTTACAAATATTTTCCCATTTGATCCTCACAACAACCCTGAGAAGCAGGCACTATTATTCTCCCCATAGTACAGTTGAGGAAACTGAGGCAGACAGTGGTTAAGTAATTCGCCCAAGGTCAGAGAGACAGGGAGGGAAGGAGAGAAGGAGGGAGAGAGAAAGAAAGAGAGAGAGAGAGAGAGAGGCAGACTTAGTCTTGCTATAAGGAAGAACCAAAATGTAGAACTGAAGAGTGGAATGGGGGCCCTAAGGAGGGAGGAAAAGGGTGCATTTTCACTGGAGATCTTCAAGCCAGAGATGGAAGACCCCTTGTTGAGGCTGTTGTACGCAGAACTCCTGTTTGTCTCTGGGCAGGATTAGATGACCTCTGACGTATCTTTGATCTCGAATTCTGTGACACTCAGAATATTTTCTCACAACCCTAAGGTTATATGGGCAGGATATCATCTCCCAAAACAGCCCATGTAAGGTGCCTTATCTCTTATTCATAGGCTCATAGATCTATAGGGGCCTTTAGAGATCACCCAATTCCCATCTTCTTTTGGTGTAATGGAAAGCCCTCTTCTTTACCTCACATCTCATCTAGCCATTCACCCAGACTGAAAGACAGGCCTGAGTACCTCCCTTCCTTCCCCACCTTTATTTATACTTCTTGCTTCCTTCCCGGATACATATTATGTTTCCCGTTAGAATCTTCCTTGAGGGCTGGATTTGTCTTACTTTGTTGTTTGTATTCTCAGGACTCAATACTGTGCCTGGCACACAGTAGACACAATATTTATTTTTTCGTTCATTCTTTCACGGTCAGAAGATACTCAGAAGACTTGACTCCTGGTCATGCCTGAGCCGGCTGAGACCCTAGTGAGGTCCTAGCAGCAAGAGGTCTGGTGTCCATGGCAATATTTAATTTGTTGTTCAGTTGTTTCAGTCATGTCCAATTCTTTGTGACCCTATTTGAGGTTTTCTTGGCAAAGATACTGGAGCGGTTTGCCATTTCCTTTTCCAGCTAATTTGACAGATGAGGAAACTGAGGCAAACAGGGTTAAGTGACCTGCCCAGAGTCACAAAGCCAATAAGTGTCTAAGGCCAAATTTGGAACTCAGGTTTCCTGACTCCAGGCCCAGTGCTCTATCCACTATGCCACCTAGCTGCCTGGGCAATATTTAACAAGAGGCCCTCATTCTTTGTAAACTTGGTTCTGTATAGGTCCTTGCCTGACTCTGAAGTCTGATTCACCTTTTAATTCCTCAACCTCACACCAGGTTGCAACAGTCGTCCTTTTTTCTAGTTTGGACAGAATTTTCTCCAGTTTCCAAAAGTTGCTATCTTGGAGGTTGAGGAGACATTCCCTCTGTTGCCTTATAGCTGTTAGTATCTTGCCTGACACAGTGTCCCATCACATAGCACTTAGGCTTTAAGAAGACATGAGTTTCCTCTTTCTGGGTCACACAGCTGGTGAATGGCAGAGCTGGGATTTGAACTTAGGTCTTCTAACTCCTAATCCCACGTTCTTTATGCTTCACCCTCCTCTGTATCATGCTGGAGGCAGGGCAAACTGCATAGTAAAGAGGTGGGGAAAGGGAGAAGTCTTGCCCAGGAAACTTGCCCAACCCCAGTAATAGTGGTGATCCTGGGACTAGAACTCAGGTCTTCTGGCAAGGTGACCTTTATCTGGCCCCAGAAAGAGAGAAGCCATGTAGAGCAGAGGAATGAGTGTTGGGTTTGAAGTCAAAGGACATGGATTCAAATCCTAGCACTGCCATTTGTTAGCTGTGTGACTTTGGCCTCAGTTTCCTCTTCCGTAAAATGAAGGGCTTGGAGTAGATCACTTCTAAAGTCTCTTTCAGCTCTAAATATAGGATATAATTTAACCTCTTTCTTCCCCAACTATTTTACAAAGGAGGAAACTGAGACTCACAAAGAGTAAATGACCAGATGAAGGTCACAGAGCAACTCGGGGCAGAGCAAGCCTTGTGGCTCTCTAAGCCAAGGGCTCTGTCACTATGCCATAGTGCCTTTTGTGTGGCCCCAGCCCTATGCTCTGTCTCTCTGTCTCTCCTTTAAATCTGTGTGTCTCATTTTCTGTGTGTTGCCACGAGCCTCTTTGTCTCTTTCTCCTGTTCATCTCCCATCTCTTTCTCTCTCCTGTCTCTGTTTCTTTTTCAATTGTCTGAGTCTTCATAGCTTGTCAGTCTCTGTGTTTATCTCCCTCCTGTTTTCTCTATTTTGCTCTCTTTGTATCACTGTCTCTGACTCATCTATTTCTCTTTTCCTTATTCTATGTCTTGGCGACTCTTCTATCCATGTGTTTCTGTCTCTCTCCCTTCTCTTTGCCTTTCTCTGTGTGTGATTCACTCTCTCTTCCCTCTTCCACCCTCTTTGCCAACTTTCTCTGGGTCTTTTGGGTTCTTCTATTTCACTATGCCTCTATCTCTGCCTCTCATTCTCTCTGTCTCTTTTTAGGTCTGTCTTCCTCCTTCTCTTCTCTCTCCCACTCATTCTGTCCCTCTCTCTCTGACCTTCTCTTTCTCAATTCTCTGCATTTGGAAGAGTGGGGGCAGGGCTCTATCTCTCTATATAGGCTGACTCCAAAACTTTCAGTCTTAATTTTTAAAAACCGCACTGACTTTTGGAATGCTCTGTGTAGGTGTCTTTCTTCTGTTGTTCTCTGTGTGTGTGTGTATGTGTGTGTGTGTGTCTGTCTGTCTGTCTGTCTGCCTGTCTGTCTGTCTCTACCATCTATGAGTCTTTTCTACCTCTGTGTCATCTTGCTCTTCTATCTCTTTATATGTCTCTGTGTCTACCTTCTGTCTGTGTCATTCTCTTCCTCTCTGTCTCTGTGTGTCTCTCTTTTTTTCTTTTTGTGCTCCTGTCTACAATTTTTCTGTTTCCCTCTGTGTATGTCTCACTTCCAACTCTCTGCCTGTATGTCTCTTCCCTTTAGCTGGGCCCCTCCCTCTGCTCCTCTGCCCCTGCCCCCCCCCAGCCCATTGCTCTCCACTTCTCTCAGAGCTTCCATGATTCACAATACTTCAGAACACATGTGACCATCACTCAAAACCTGTTAACAAAACACAAAGATGAGGGGGAGAGAATGAAAGCGGGTGGGGAGGGAGGGAGTGAGGAAAGAAGGGAGAGGCAGGGGTAGGAGCAGGCATGCAAGGGCATCCCAGAGGAGCCTAGAGGAGCTGAGAACAGACCTCTGGCTGTCTTCCTCCCTCCCTCTTTTCTCCCTACTGTTTTTTTCTCTGATCCCTACCCTCCTTTCTTTCTCTTTGGTCTCTATTTGTGTCTTTGTCTGGACCTACCAAACTATAAAATTGTAGTGTGTATGTTAGGAGAAGGGGGTAGGGGCAGAATGTAGAAAGCCCAGGGTTTGAGAATCTCTACTCCCCACTACACACACACACACACACACACACACACACACACACACACACTTACGCACGCACGCACGCGTGAGCGCGATTTGCTGTGTAGCCACAGGTCAGTCACTGTCCCTTTCTGTACACTGTGGTGGGGCTAGTGTGGATGAACTCTCCTAGAATCTCAGACCTGAAAGGGACTTTAGAGATCATATGTTCTGCTATCTTTTTGTCTCTGCTGCATTTTTCCCTCCCTCAGTCTGCCGGAAGAGCCAGAGGGTCAGAGACAGAGACTGATAAGAAGAGATGGACACAGAGCGAGAGAAGAGAAGAAATAACAACAGGAAATGCTTGTTGTATTGGAGCACACTGTCCTGACAAAAAGAGACAGAAATTGACTCAGGAGGTTCCCTTTTACATCCAAGCCAGGTGTGTCCAAGAATAAATTGAAGTCTGGTGACCTCTGATCTTCTCCCAAGTAGCTCTTTCTTGAATCGGAGACTGCTTTGTATGGACGTCTCCCTGGGCTGGGGGCTGCTGATTCCCAGGGCCAGCCAGGGCTCCCCAGCACCATTCCCAGTCCTGGCCATTCAGAATAAGAATGCTGGGGGTCATTGATCACACACACATACACACACACACACACACACACACACACAGAGTCCTGAGCACTGGCCTGGAGAGTGAATGTGGACGTGGTTTTGCCTCAGTCTATGCATCTAAGTCTTTCAGGGTGTCTTTGTCTCAAGTCTGTGTTAGTGTCTGTTTCTCAGTGTGTGTGTGTCTCTCTCTTTGTATATGTGTCTGGGTATGTGTGCAATCTATCAATCAATCCACAAGCATGGATCAAGCCCTTATTATGTACCAGGTACAAAGAAAGTAAAAAGGCACAATGCCTGCCTGCCCTTAAGGAGGTCACATTCTATCTGGGGAGAGGACGCATATGCATATTGGAATATATACAAGAGATATACAGAGCAGCTGCAAGGTGATCTTAGGAGGGAAGACCCAATTTTATGTGAAGCTAAATTCTGCAAAGCATGATGGGACTTGGAGCCACTTCTTAGCTGTGTGACCTTGGACAAGTTACTTCATCTGTCAGAGCCTCAGTCTTCTTTACTGGATGTTGTGAGGAAAATCCTTTGGAATGCTAAAGGGGCTGCAAAAGTTTGAATTGTTTTGATTATGTACATCTGTGTGTGTGTGTGTGTGTGTGTGTGTGTGTGTGTGTCCCTATGTATCTCTGTGGCCACATTTGTCTCTGCACCTAGGTGCACGTCTAGGTGAGGTGTGTGTATTTGTCTCTTTGTCATTGTGTATGTGTATTTGCCTTAGTGAATATGTGTGGCATGCATATGTGTGCCTCCAGTCTCCTGTGAGCCTGCATGCAAGCCTTCCCTAGGCCACGGAACAGCTAATTAAATAATGTAAGAAAGGACATGAAAGAGAAATTCCTGCCCAAGCCTCCTTAATTATTAATGGAGTGCAGCCAACCGGCAGCCTGCAATTGCCAGGGTGGTGGGGGGGGGGGGGATGAAGAGTGGAGGGATGAGGCATCAGGCCTTGCTCCTCCTCTCAGCCCCAGCACCTCCCCAGAACCTGAAGAAGAGTTCGTCCATTCAGGTCTGGAATGGCACAGCCTCAGGTCTGGACACTCTCTGATCTGAGAGGTCCACAGATCTGCCCTCTGAGAGCTCCTTGTCTGAGGGGGAATAAGCTGCTGGCACAGGGTGACTACCCAAAGGCAGGTGAAATAAAGGGAGCACGCTGCCAGACTTGGGACCCAGGCTCCCAACTCAAATGAATTCCCTCCAAGGTCTGGCTCCAGGGCTACATGGAGCTGGGCTGGGCAGCCCAGGTGACCCTCTTAGAGGATGCTGAATCTTCTTGTTCAAGGTGGTTCACTACCCCTTTCCCATTCCCCTCCTTCTCCTCAGCCTGGGCTCAGAGCCAGGGGATAGGGGTCAAAAGGGACTCAGCTGAGTCTCTGGGTACCATGGGAACCAACAAGGCAACAGAAAGGTTTGGGGCACAGAAACCTCTTAAAAGAGAAATTCTTTATCTCTACGTCTGTGTGTGCTCGTGTGTGCACGCATGCACGTGTGCTTTTGGGTCTGACTGTTTTATGGCTGTATAGGTTTGTATGTGTCTGTGTATCTGTGTTTTTCTATATGTATGGATATATGGAGGGGGGCACACATGTATGAGCTTTTCCCTACACACACACACACACACACACACACACACTTCTTAATTCCCAGGGCTTCCTCTCCTCCCTCTGTTCTCCAAATCAATGAAACCTTGGTATTCAGCCCCACCTCCTTCCCTTTTTCCTTCCAGGCCAGAGCCCCAGGATGAGTCGCATCTCCCTCCCCCCCCTCCCCAGCCCAGTTACAGGCTTTAGTGCAGCTGCCTCTGGGAATCACAGGTGGATTCCGGTGTCAGGTGACCTTACAATGGTTACTCTTGTTCCTCAGCTAGATCAGGGTCTCCAGGGACTGGGGCCAGTTCCCCACCCCGAAGACCTGGCAAACCAAGTAGCGTCAGCTGTGCCCTTCCTCCTGTTCCCCAAGGGCAGGGGTGTGGCCAAAGAAAAGGGACTGAGGCTTTCTTTCCTGGAGCAGGAGTTGGGGCAGTGTGAGGGGACTCAGTCCCATGTCAGGGTCCCATTCTCTCCAGCCTCTATCTTGGAGTCTGAAGACCTGTGCTTGAATCCCAGCTCCAACACTTTGCTAGCTGTGTGACATTGGAAAAGTCACCTTTCTGTTGGTCAATTTCCTCCACTGTAAAACAGGCATATTATAATCACACAATTCATTCCATATAGGGCAGTCATGAAGAAAGTGTTTTGTAGACTTTAGTTCATTGGACTGTGAGCTCCATGGGAGCAGGGACTATCGTTTGCCTTTCTTTGTATCCTCAGAGATTAGGACAGCACCAGAAACATAGTAGGCATTTAATAACTAGTTATTGACTGATTTTAGAGATAGATGTTATTACCATTATCATTATAGACACGTAGTGTGGATAGAAAGCTGATCTTGGAAACTGAGTTCAAACCCTGCCACTGACACATAATGACACATTACTTAACCTCTGAATTCTTTGGGTCACACTCTAAGACTAACTTACAGAGAAGATACTGACCTGTTTTAATAGACGTTTCTTCATTTGGGGAATCATACTAATAAAATCGAAGGTCCAGTCCATATCTCTAGTCAATAATTAATGGTTGACTCAGAGATGACTCTGAGACCTGGCCTTGTCTTTAGCCCCTCCCTGCACTCCTCCATTACTGCTTTCCTCAAGTAGTTTGAAGGAGGCTAAAGCCAGTGGCCCTCCCTGGCAACCCCTAGGATTGTTCCTCAGAAGCTGTTGCTTTGTGCTCTAGAGGGAAACCTAGCTTGGAATTTGGGAAACAAAGTTTCTATCTGTAGCTCTGCCTTCTGGCTTCTTGTGTGTAAAGTCTTCCCTCTCTGGGTCTCTGTTTCTCCATTTATAAAATGAAATGATTCTGTTAGATAATAATAATAATGATAATAACTCATATTGATACTGTGTGTGACGGTGGGGATTGATTGTATAAATCAATCAAAACACTTGTCCTTAAAGTAAGAGATAAGATGCAGTGTCCTGACACATTTATCATGTGAGAATATAACTTGATTATTCATTAGGTATAAAACATAATAGCTGGTGTTTATTTAGCACTTAAGGGTTTGCAAAACATTTTACAAATATTATCTCATTTTATCCTTACAAGAACCCTGGGAGTTGGGGCAGACAGGTTAAGTAATTTGCAAAGCTAGTAAATGTCTGAGATAAGATTTGAACTCAGGTCTTCTAGGTGTTGCAATGGATAGAGTGCCCAGTCTGGAGTCAGGAAGACTCATCTTCCTGAGTTCAAATATGGCCTCAAATACTTACTAGCTGTGTGACCTTGGGTAAGTCACTTAACCCTGGCTGCTTCAGTTTCCTCATCTGTAAAATGATCTGGAGAAGGAAATGACACACCACTCCAAGTTTCTCTGCCAAGAAGACCCCAGACAGAGTCACGAAGCATTGGACGTGACTGAATAACAACAAAACTTCTCGACTCCAGGTCTAGCATTTTATCGACTACAATATCTAGCCATCTCTAATGTCTAGATGCCTCCCTAGGTCCAGCAGGAAGCATGTTTGGGCTGGTGGAGGGATTTGGCCATGCCCTGTGGAGCCTATAGAAAACCACCAAAATAGTTAGAATCAGATTCCACTGAACTGCAAGTCAGGAAGGAACATTTCAGCCAAGTCTAGGAGGAGAAGCCATGATCAGGAGATGAGGAGAGCACCATGGTCTCATCTCCCTCCTTCTCCTTGGTTGGGGAAGTATCACGTGAACTTCAAAGGGTCTGGAAAATCTGGACTTTTCATTTTCTCATCAGTGTCCAGCAGCTTCCCCAGAAGAGCTGACAGCAATCAGAATCCAAGGACAGACTGGATGCAGATTCAAGGATCTAAAAATAAAAGTAAATTAGATCATACTGAAGGGGAATGTCTAGAGGTCTCCAGCAAAAGGACTTCTGGGAACTGAGCTACCCCTTTGTCATGTGTTCTTTAAGCTTGAAGGAAAGCTTTCTCCTGGATGTTTTATGTACTGTATGAAGGGTATCCCAGACTTCAGGGAGCATGTATTTGTAAATATCCCTTCTAAAGAAATAATTAAGTCTGGCCAATTGTTATCAACTGAAATCTGGGAAACACACTACTGCAAGGTGTAAAGACACTTTATAACCCCTTAGAATTAACCCTAGAGTCCTGAGAATATATGGCAGCCAAGATCTGGGATTAGGAGAATAACACCAGAGTCTACCTGAATTAAACATGTTTTTCAGTGCACTTTCCTTACACTATCACACATTAGGTAGTGTGGCATAGTAGATAGTGTAAGACTTAAAGTCAGGTAGACCTGTCTTCAAATCCTGCCCCAGACACTCATTAGCTGTATGACCATGTCACCAGCTGTGCTGGCAGGTCCCTTAATCTCTCCTGGTCTCAGTTTGCTCGTCTGTAAAATGAGAATAATAATAGCACCATAATATGTGAGAACCACATGAGATAACATACTGCAAACTGTAATGCCATATATAAATACTAGCTATTATTTTTATTACAGAAACCAGTTTTTTCCCCCTCTCTCTTCTCAATGTCCCACTCTTTAGTTAGTCACTGAATAAACATTAATTATCTACTATGTACCAATCACTGTGCTAAGTACTGGGGATACAAATAGGAAAAAGACAATCCCTGCCCTCAATGAGCTTACACTCTCATGGAGGAAGGTAGCACACAAAAGGAAGTGGGAATGAGAAGCTGGGGAAGGAGATATGATGAGAAGTCCAGGGGAGTGAAGCTGGATGGGAAATGAAAATATGGCTGGCCTGATTCAGGTAGGAGCTCTCCTCCCTCCAATCAGGGAGATGGCAGAGGGTACTGATGAGGTGTGAATGCCAATGATAAAGGGATTTTGCAGGATGAAGAGGCTCCTGGGGCATGATAGAGACACCCAAAGGAGCACAGCCAGGTGGGAAATGTCTGCGAGATAAAGTAATGGGAACCTTTAAGGTGAGGAGAGCAGGGGCTCCTTCAGTGGAGTGGAGGAGGGCCAGATGGATAAGCAGATAGGGCTCTCCTGGCTCCTCCCTCTTCTTTTTACCCCACTCTTCAGCCAACATGGCCCCCTGGGCCTGAGAACAAGGCCTCCTGTGACCTTTCTTCCATAATCCCTCTTTGTGGCCTGAGAGCAGAGAAGTCATCTTTGAGAGTCATCTTGGGAAATAACAGGCTTACTGCCACCACGTCAGAGCTTGGGAGGGAACTTATTCCAACCCATTCACGCTACAGAGAAAACAAAGATCAGAGAAATTAAATAACTAGTCCAAGATCACGTAGTGATTTAGTGGCTGAGCAAGGCTGCTAGTTAAAATAAGTCCTTCTCTTTGCCGTTCCTTTCTCACCTCCTCCCACTGCTCCTGCCTGCCCCACCGAGGAACAAACCTCACCCTGCTCGGTGCTCATAGGAAGAGATTTCTTTTCCACTGTCTCCTCTGCCCACCCAATTCCCTTACCTTCATTCTTGTCCTTCATTTTTTTTTTTGGTGAGGCAATTGGGGTTAAGTGACTTACCCAGGGTCACAGAGCTAGTAGGTGTCAAGTGTCTGGTCTGAGACTGGATTTGAACTCAGGTCCTCCTGACTCCAGGGCAGTGCTCTATCCACTGCACTACCTAGCTGACCCAAAAGTGGTCATAGAGTCACACAATGTCAGAGATAGGATTTGAACCAAGGTATTTCTGAATTTAGATGTGGCTGACACTGTATTTTTTTTTTTTGGAAATCTTTATTTTTTTATTTATATTTTTAAGGCAATCAGGGTTGAGTGATTTGCCTAGGGTCACACAGCTAATAAGTATCTGAGGCTGGATTTGAACTCAGGTCCTCCTGACTCCAAGGCCAGAGCTCTATTCACTGAGCCACCTAGCTGTCCCAATTCTTCTTAGAATATAGAATATCAAAAGGGCAGCTAGGTGGCGCAGTGAATAGAGCTCTGACCTTGGAGTCAGGAGGACCTGAGTTCAAATCCAGCCTCAGGCATTTAACACTTACTAGCTGTGTGACCCTGGGCAAGTCACTTAACCCCATTGCCTCACCAAAAAAAAATTTTTTTTTAAAAAGAATACAGAATATCATAAGTCAAAAGGACTAGAACAGAGTTTCAGAGCTAGGAGAGACTTTTGAGAATAGACTGTCAGAGATGGAAAGGCCCTTAAAACATATGGGTGTTGCAGCTGGGAGGATCTTTAGACAATCCACTAGTCAACTAGCATTTAAAAAATTTTATTGTATTTTTTTCAATTAACAAATATCTGCCTCCTCTCCTTCTCATGCCTCCTGCCTCCCCCAAATTGCAAACAAAAGAAAAACAAAACTCCTGTAACAAACATATATAGTTCAGTCAAACAAATTTCTGCATCGGCCATGTCCAAAAAAAAAAAAGGTCTTACTTTACACTTTAAGTCTTTTACCTCTCTGTCTGGAGGCAAGTAGTGTTTCACCATTAGCCTTCTGGAATTATGCCAACTAGCAAATATTAAGTACCTACTATGTGCTAGGAACTCTGCTAAGTGCTGGGAATAGAAAGAAAGGCAAAAGACAGTTCCTGTTCCCAAGGGACTGTCTAATGGGAACATAGAATGTCAGAGCTGGAACTGCCCTTAGGACATAGAATGTCAGTCAGGAGCAAAGCTGGCCCTCACATCTCAACTCTATCTAAAGGGCAGGTCAAATCCCAATACACTAGGCCATCTTTCTGGAAAAGCTGCATCTAATCAAGGAGGCTCAGAGGGAGAGGAAGAGGAGGCAGGACCAAGTTTAAGATTCAGTGCTAGGCTGTATTGTAAGGATGATCAACTGTGAAAGACTTGGCTAATCTGATCAAGACAATAATCCAAGATTATTCCAAAAGGCCCATGATGAAAAATGCTATCCCTCTCCAGAGAGAGAACTGATGAACTCTGAGACTCTAGTATACTTTTTTGCTTTATTTTTCTTAGGGGTTTTTTGTGTGTTTTCTTTTGCAACACAGCTAATATCAAAATGTTTTGTGTGACTTCACATGTATAATCAGTATCATATTACTTGCCTTTTCAAGGGGTAAGGGAGGGATGAGAGGGAGGGAGAGAATTTTGGAACTAAAATTTTTTTGAAATATATTTTCTTTTTTCTGATTACGTGTAGAGACAATTTTAACATTAATTTTTTTTTAAAAATTGAGTTCTAAATTTTCTCCCTCCTTCACCTCCCCTCTCCTTGAGACAGTAAGCGATTTGATATAGGTTGTATATGTGCAATCATGCAAAACATATTTCCGTATTAGTCATATTGTAAAAGAAGACACAGACCAAAAAAAACTCATAGAAAATAAAGTGAAAAATAATATGCTTCAATCTGCATTTGGAATCTATCAATTATTTCTCTGGATAAGAATAGCATTTTTTATTTTGAGTCTTTTAAAATTATCTTGGATCATTGTATTGCTAAGAATAGTTAAGTTATTCAGAGTTGATTGTCGTACTATATTGCTATTACTGTGTACAATGTTCTCCTGGTTCTGCTTACTTCATTTTGCATCAGGTCATGTAAGTCTTTGCAGGTTTCTCTGAAATCAGCCTGTTTGTCATTTCTTATAACATAATAGTATTCCATTACCATCATATATCATAACTTCAACCATTTCCCCTTTCATGGGTATCCCCTCAATTCCCGATTCTTTGCCACCACAAAAAGACCTGCTATAAATATTTTTATACAAATAGGTCCTTCTTACCTCCTTTTTGTGATACAGACCTTGTAGTGGTATTGCTGGATAGAGGGTATGCACAGTTTTATAGCCATAACTCAAAAATTTTTAAAAATGAATGTTAAAAAAATTTTACATGTAATTGGGAAATACTTAATGAAATAAATAAAAATATGTTTTAAAAAGGACTAAGTGCTGGCCCTTGTCCTGTAGTAGCTTGGTGAGGCAGTCAGTGCTATTGACACTGGATAGAAACCCCAGACCCTGGGGATAGGAGGGAGTAGAAGAAAGGAACCCTATGGACATCCTACTATAACCACAATCCACATATCCCAAAGTTAGTTTTCCCTCCTGTAGTCTCAGCAACCCCACTTCTCATAGCCCTAAACCATTTAGTGGACTTCAAACTCACTGAGGCAGTGGTGTGATTTGATATCCATAAAAAGTTAATTAGAAAAAAAAAGTTAAGTCAGTTTTCAGGGGATTGAAGTCTTATGTTCAGGAAAAGGGACATTGGACTCTGCCCAAGTCAGACCACATCTGAAGGATTCTGTTCATTTCTGGGTACTGCAAACTGGAAAGCACCCAAAGGAGGGCCACCAGAATGATGACGAAGTTGGAGATCAAGTGATGTAAGAATTGGAAGTGCCTGGGAAGCCTAGCCTAGAGCAGAAGGTTTGGGAAGGAATGTGATAGCTGTTTTCAAAAATTTGAAGGAAGATGTGGGACATGTAGAAGAAGGAAATTTCTCTTGGCTCCCCACAGGCAGAATTATGAGCACTTGGTGGGGTGGGGTGAGGGAGAAGTTGTGAAAGGAACAGATTTTGGCTCAGTGGCAAGAAAAACTTCCTGACTAGAGCTATCCAAAAGTAGAATGGTAGTGAGTTATCCATCCCTGGGGGTCTCCAAGTGGAGGCTGGATGATCATTTGTTGGGGATTATGTAGAAGGGCTTACTGCCCAAATATGGTTTTGACTATATGACTGTGAAACCCTAGTATTCCCAGCTTTTTGGTGACACCATCCCTGCACAACCTCTCTAGGCTCACCTCTTACTGTTCCCCTCTATGTACCTTTTATTCCAATTAGTCCAGTGTCCCCACTAATCCTGTGCATGGCAGGCTCATTCTTACCTCTTCATTACCAGCCCTGCCATCTGGAATCATCTCCACTTCCTCTTCTCCTCTCCAGAAACTGTCTAAACTTCAATGATTAGCTCAAATTCCAAATATTCCAGGAAGCCATCAGTGGCCATAGGAATTTCTACATCCCTTAGGGTCCAATCATGCTAAGTCAACTCTACACAGACTGTTATGTATTGCTCTCTAATTATTTCACATTTGTGAATTTTGTCTCCCCAGCTAGACTGGGAGCTCCCTGAGGACAGAGGACCAAGTCTTGTCTTTCTTCTGTCTCCTTATCACCCCTTCCCTGGGTGTAGCCTGGCACACAGTAGTTACTCAATTTATACTTGTTGATTGATTGATGAACATTCCCACCCCCAAAGTACCATCTGGCACATGTTTATTTTTGAAATGAAAATTAATTTTGTTTTGAGAACTTCACAACGGCACTTGAAAAGATTGGAGACACCCTAACCAGCCTTGAAAATCATTGCTTTATCTCAGGTCTGGAGAATTTCCAGATCTTTGACTGAATTCAGCCTTGATATAACTTCTGCTGGCCACAGCTATAAATAAATAATCAAGAGCACACACCGAATTTGTGCCTACAGTTGCAAAAATGCAACAAAGCTTTAGCCAATATTCTTCCCTCTTCCCAAACCCAGAATTTTTATTTTAATTTTTTGTTGTCCTAAACTTCATAAACATTTTGAGACATGAAATATTTCCAATTACAACAAACAGAAAAAAGAGTTGTGAATCTCTATTATATATATCTTTAAAAATATGTAATATATTCAACACATTAGTTCTAAAGCTGTCCTGTTTGTCTGTGTCCTCCTCTGAATATTCTCCTATTCTTTTCTGTGCTTGTGAGAAATGTTTTGTTGATGCTCTTTTCTTGATTTTTTTGGGGGGGAGGTGGGGGAATGGTGGGATGGTGAGGATTACCATCACTTTAGAGAAGCAGCATGGTGGGGCAGCTAGGTGGTGCAGTGGATAGAGCACCAGCCCTGGATTCAGGAGGACCTGAGTTCAAATCCGGCTTCAGACACATAACACTTACTAGCTGTGTGACCCTGGGCAAGTCACTTAACCCCACTGCCCAACAAAAAACAAAAACAAAAAAACAAAAAAAGAGAAGCAGCATGGTGTAGTGAAGAGAGAGCTAGCCAGCCTCAGGAAGAACTGAGTTCAAATCCTGCCTCTGATACATACTTGCTCCATGACCCTGAGCAAGTCTCTTAACTTCTGTTTGCCTCAGTTTTTTCATCTGTAAAGTGGAAATAATAACAGCACCTACCTCTCAGGGTTGTTGTAAGGATCAAGTAAGATACAATTGTAAAGTACAATTATAAAGCACTTAGCATAGTGCCTGACACTTAGTAAGCACTATATAAATATTAGCTATTATTATTATTATTCTTTCTGATGTTACAATAATATCCCATCACTTTCATAAACATACATTCATATTTACATATTTTCAGCCTTTCAGCTGATAAGCACCCCTTTGATCCCCATTTCTCTACTGCAATAAGAGATAGTGCTATAGATATTTTTGTAAATATGAGTCCTTTTCCCTTGGTTGATTTGGGGTATTAGTATTGCTGTATCAAAGGACATGCCCAGTTTAATGATCCTGGGGGTAAAGGTCAAAATTGCTTTCTGGAATTAGCTACATTTGACTCATCTCTCCATGTTTCATAGCAGCTCAGTTAGCAGGTCATATCAATTCAATAAGATAATCAATCAATCAACAAAAAACTTATTAAACATTTAGTATGTCAGGCACTGTATGTGCTAGGTACTGGGTTTATAAGAGCCAGGAATTATTTATATTTTCCCTCTGCAGCAAAGGATCACAAAGGTTATGGTTTTAGAGCTAAAAGGTATCTTAGATGTCATATAGTTCAACCTCATTTTACAGAGGCTCAGAAAGGTCAAGTTACTTTTCTCAGATCTTTCCCCTTCTGTCTATTCCCATTGCCACATCTTAGTCCAAGCCCAAAATTCTACTCACCTAGTCCTTAGTCACTGAATGGGTGTTGCCTCAGACAAACTGAGACCTGAGAAAGACCTAATTTAGAAAGACCAAGGACACCCACTGCATCCTGGGCAATCAACAGTCATCCTGACCTATGTCTTGCCACTGGACTTGGATGACTTTGAAGGAGACAGTGAGGCTGATGACTTTGCACAGGTCTTCCTCACTTAAATTCAATTCATGCACAACTCAAGACATCGCCCTTGTGATGTCACTGGCCCTCTTTGTGAATGAAGGATGAACGTCAACAAGAAGTCCAAACCTTCAATGGCACTTCCTTGGACTATTTCAATTGACCTTTAATAAGTTATTTTTTGGACACAACATTATTATCAACCCAGGTTTCCACGTTAATTCTCTCCTCCTTTCAACAGATTTGGTTGACTCATTCCTCAGCTGAAAATTCTGCAACAGCTCCCTATGGTTTATGGAGTGAAGGACAAATTCCTTTCTTTAGTATTCCAACGCCTCCGCAGTCAACCACTATTGGCTTTTTGAGCCTAAACTCAACTCTATGTATAAGATATATTCCTATACCTTAACCTATAACTTCTGTGTCAAAGGCATCCTCCTGACAGGAAAGAAATAAGTAGGTTTGGGGGCGAGTTCTTACATCTTTGGATCATTGCCCCTACCCAGATAATCTGAGAACTTCAGTATCTGATGCTCATCCCCACCTCTAGAGTATAGTCACCAATTCCCCTTATGAGCACACAGACTCCTGAGACTTAAAACATTAACACATTTACTTAGGGTTTAATAGCAACCAGCTAGGAAGGCAGCATAGAGTGTTGGCTTGAGAGCTGTGAAAACTTGACTCTAAAGTTTGCCAGCAGTGTGACTTTGGGGGAAGATATTTAACCTTTCTGTAACTATGACAACTGCCTAAGATAACGAGTTAAGGATGAATTGGAATCTCAGTGAGTGGAGGGATCAATGAAATCATAGATCCTTAATATATTGCCATAATGGAAACCAGTGGAACAGTTGTCAGAGCCCACTGAAAAAAGCAATAGCCATCCTCCTTCAGGGGGGCCTATACAGTCTTTTTTTAAAATTTTGTTTAAATTTATTTATTTTTTAGTTTTCAACATTCACTTCCACAGGGCCTGTATAGTCTTAATTATGGGATTGCCTTGAATCTAGGTACTTGGGAGGAACCCCTCATCTCTCTTCAATTCCTTTTCAATCTCTTCTTTCTCCCTCTTGGGAGCTGGTTTAGACTATTCAAATTACCCAAAGATATTTCTGAAAACATCTAGAAGAGAAAAGAAGGAGTTATCTACTACTCCCAGCACCTAAAAGGAATTTGTAATCACATTGATGCTGATATCTTACACTTCAGTCCAAGTGGACTATACCTTTCCCCTGAACATGTCCTGGGATCGCCCAGCCAATCAATGCCAGGCTCTGTGCTAAGGGGCTAGGGATACAAAAACAAAACAATGAAACAGCCCTTGGCCTTATTTCATTGTACCATAAACTAAATATACCATAATGTACCATATGATGTCCCTTTTTCCTTCCTCTCTCGGCCTGAAAAATTCTCACCCAGTCCTTATGGCCCATTTCAAATGTCACTTCCTCCAGGAAGCCCTCTGAGATGATTCTCACCTCCCCTTTATGGAAAATAACCTTCTTTCTTGAACTCCTGGTGGCACTTTGTTTTCTCCCTTTTGGGGTTTAATATTGTGTACTATTGTTATTGGTGTTTTTATCTCATCCTGTAACTAGACTGTGAGCTCTCTAAGATCAAGAACAATGTCTTATATAAGCTTTATATGATAGTAATAATAGCTAATATTTATATAGTGCCTACTATGTGCCAGCTACCTTACAAATATTATCTTATTTGATCCTCATAACTCTGGGAAGGAAGTGCTATTATTAGCATCATTTTATAGCTGAGGAAACTGAGACAAACAGAGCTTAAGCAACTTATGCAAGGTCACACAACTAGTAAGTATTTGGCACTGGATTTGAATTCAGATTTTTCTATTCCAGGCTCAGTGCTCTATCCATTGTATCACCGAGTTGCCCCATAATAAGAGCTAACATTTATATAGTGTCTACTATGTGCCAAGCACTTTACAAATATTATGTCATTTGAACCTCACAACAACTCTGGGAGGGAGATGCTATTTTTATCCCCATTTCACAGCTACAGAAACTGAGATGAAGTAACTTGCTCAGCATCACACAGGTAGTAAGTGTCCAGATTTTTAACTCAGGTCTACCTGACACTGTAGTCACCAAACCACCTAGATGCCCTAATATCTCCCACAAGTCTTAGCTCAGTGCTTCTGCATATATTAGGTACTTAATACATGTTTCTTCAATTGTATTGAGTTGAATTTTCTACTCTGTGACTCTTTTTCTCCCTTTCTCCTCATTTTCCATTTTCTTTCTTTCTCCTTTAGTTGACCATGATATCAAATTGAAGTATCTATTTTTTTCACATTTATTGAATAAACTTTCACATTCTCTGGTGAAAATTTTAAGCATTCCAATCTGTGTGTGTATGTGATCTTTCTCTGTTTCTCTCTCTCTCTCTCTCTCTCTCTCTCTCTCTCTCTCTCTCTCTCTCTCTCCTCTGTCTCTGACTCTTCTCTCTCTCCTTCCATCCTTCTCTCTTTCTCTGTGTGTCTTTCTGTCTCTCTCTGCACACCTGTCTCTGCCTTTTTATCTCTCTCCAAAAGCCTCCAACCTAAATCAAGGGGCTTTTAATTTATGATAGTCCTCAACCAATTTTTTTTCCTTTATGGATAAACGGTTCCAACAACAGCAGAGGTTTCCTCCTCTTATTCTAAAGATAGCCCCAACCCTGCTGCAGACTCCAGGGAGGGTTGGACCTCTGTTTTCCCTATCCTGTTAATGGGGTCTCTAGCAACCTTCAGCCTGGAGTTTGGCTCTGTCCCAGCCCAGAACTAAGGGCTGGCCATGTAATTGGGCTCATCATCTGCAATGCTGGGTTCACTTACCATCCTGTTGTCAGGAGAAATTCCCTGGGCCTAATTAAAACTGAGTGCACACACCACCAATTCCCCTGGGAGGAACTCAGCTTCCGCCTCCCATCAGAATCCAGAGCATAAAATGATGTTCACACATTGGGGCAGAAATCCAATTCCCTCAAGAGCCTAGTGTTTCTTGTGCTCATTCCAGACCTAAGGAGTCAAACAGAAAAGACATAAAGCTCCCCTAGACAAAAGGCAGGGTTTGGCTGACTATTTATGCTCTTGTCCCTTCTGGAAGAAGTAAACTCTCCAACGAGCACAGTGGAGTGTGAGAGCTCTCCTCTTGACACGTGCTGAAAAGTGGGTGGAGCTGAACGTCAGAGGGCTGATGGTGAGGCAAGCCTCCTCCCTCTTGGCAGAAAGGTGGTGGGTTATAGGTACAGAATGAAGCATACATTTTCAGACATGCCAGTATGTTCATTTATTTTTCTTGATTACAGAGTTCTAAGGGGAACAAGGAAGACATCAGAAAATTCCAATAATGTTTAAAAAATAAGAGTATCAGTAAAAACATTTTTTAAAGTTTGGGTGTTGGGAGCCAGTGTGGCATAGTTGAAAGAGCCCTGAATAGGAGCCAGGAAGCCTTGGTACCAGCCCTTGTTCTGCTACTGTATTCTCTTGAACAAATTCATTCATCACGTTGGACCTCAGTTTTCCTCTCTTTAAAATAATGATATGAACTAAGTGGTCTCTAAGCTCTAAGGTTGTTGAAAAAACTATAGAAACATGAAGGATAACTTGACAATAACTCAAGAGAAGACACACATCCCTGGTGATGACTGAAGAAAGGGCAAGATGGGGTAAGGTCCTAGTGTCAGTGGTAACTTGAGTGATGTTTGCATCTCCTTAGTGGTGATGGTAATTGTGATTTCTGGTAGATGGTGGCAGTGATGGTGATGGTGATGGTGAATATAAGATCATGGTAACTGATGGTGATAGTGATCATAGTAATTAATGGTGATTATTATGGTGGCAATGGTGATAATCATAATAACTAGCACGTATACAATGCTTTAAGTTTTGCAAAGCACTTTACATGTGTTACCTCATCCGGTCTTCACAACAACCCTGGGAAGTAGGTGCTAGTATCATCCCCATTTTACAGATGAGGAAACTGAGGCAGACAGGTTAAGTGACTTGCCCAGAGTCATACAGCTAGTGAGTGTCTGAGGCAGGATTTGAACTCATGTCTTCTTGACTCCAGGTCCAGGAAGTTTTATACAAAGAACCACCTAGTTGCCTTTCATTGACCATTCCTGCCAGTTGAACTCCCAACCTATCCATGGAAGAATCCCCACTCCTCAAAGTTGTAATGCAGTAAGAAGCAAGATAGAAATACCAGTGAGGGACATGGTGGAAACCTGCCAATGTTGGCCCATCTGTGGCTGGGAGCTATTTCCTACAGGGCTAGAGTCAGCCAGATAAAACTGGTCTATTGGATGTTGCTGAGCTCCTGATGACCTCAGCTTGTTAGTGAGAGCCAGGCAGAAGGGGCTGCAGACCAATTCTGGACACAGGACATGTTTTTATTCATTTATATATAGATGAGTGGAGCTAGAGCCACTGCTTTCCTGGCAGGTATTAAACACCAGCTGTGTGTGCACATGTGTATACAAATGAAACTCCATCCTCTGAAGTTGGGGGTGGGGGAGAAGACCAGGAAAACACAGGACCCATGACTTGCCCTTGGAGAGCTTTCAGTTTAGTTGGGGCCACAAAATAATTCATTTTAAGAGTTATTAGGCATTTATCGTATGCAAGGCTCTGGATTAGGGTCTAGGGATATACAAGACAAAAATGATGTCATCTGGGCCCTAAAGATGTAAAGGTTCTAGTGAAGGTGGTGGTACTTGGGGGAACATTTGTATATCAATAAGTAAATATGACATGCATATAGAATAATACAAATTAATTTTAATAGGAAAAGAATACTAAAACTGGGGGTAGGGTGAGGTGGTCAGGAAAAACCCTCTACAGGAGGTGGCACCTGAACTGGTCTTTGAAGGAAGCTAGAGATTCAATGAGGAATAAATGCATTTCAGACGCAGAGGACCACTTGTGCAAAGAAGCATGGAGGCAGAACATGAAATACTGTCTGCTTTGATTCTGGTGTGAATGAGAAGGTAATAACTGAATGTGAATAATCCTGATCCTTTGCTCCTCCATATTGTAGCTTTTGATCTATTATGGCTAGGAGCCATACACAGTCCTTTTCCCTCTTACAGCTCTGGACATGTTTCTTCTCTGGGTAAGAGGCCAGATACCACAATTCTCAAACTTTTAGTTATTCCCAAGGGAATCCCTAAGACTTGCACTATCTAAGAAATTCCTACTTCTCTAACTAGAAGGTTGGATTTTGGAGTAGTGTTGCCTAGGAAATCTCCCTTCTTTCGATAGAAGGACAGATTCTAGTACTCTTGAACTTGGGGTTAACCACAAGGCAAATACTGAGTTTGGCAAAAATCCCTCTTCTCTGGCTGCATTCTGAGATCATGTTGTTTTGGAAATCTGGATCTCCCTCTAACTAGGAGGCTGAGATTCAAGAAATACCTTTTATTTCCTGAAAAAACTCCTCCCCACCCCCACCTACCCATCTCCACCCCCACCTCATTCCTGGCCACATAGACATCACATGTCTGCTTCTGTCGTGTGCCTCTGCTGCCAAAGTTGCAAAGAATGTTCTGTCATTAACAGGTTGTTTCTCCCCCCACTCCCATCTCCACCTGCTGCTCTCTCAGAATCTCTTCAGAAGAAAGGTACAAGGGAAAAGGCAAACAAATTTCTGGAAATAAATTGGAGAGGAAAGTGTCAAGAGGCATGTAAATGCCATAATCTGAACTGAGCATATCAAGGAGGGAGGAGAGAATTGGCTTGGTCGAGAATAACCTAATTTGAAGGATATGAGAGTAAAGAGGCCAATATGAGAGGGCTTCCTGGAAGAGATGAGGTTTTCTTTTTTTTTATTCTGATTCTCCTCTCCTGAGGCATTCATCTGCACTGGCCTGAGTAGGGTGAGAGCCCCTGGGAGGGAAATTTTAAATAAAATGGAGGCAATTAAACCAAAGAGATGCACAACCTCTGAGCTATGTAAGTGGCCCACAGGGGATCTCAAAGACCTTTCATGCCTTGGATACATGATTCCCAAGAGCTAGTTCTAACATTTTGTGTTCTTAGGTACCTTCTAGCTTTGACATTCTATATTCAAGTGTCTCATCCAGCTTGGACGTTCTATTTTCTTGGGGGCCCTTAAAAGAGGCATCTTAGATCTTTAAATACCTAGGCATTACAATGACAAAGCTTGGTTCCAAAGACGAGACAAGAAAATGCATCACCTTCCCCATTTTTCAGAGGTGGAGGACTACAGGTATTGAACATTGCATATAATGTCAGACTCAATTATTGTGTTGGTTTGTTTCACTGATCCACTCCCTCCCCCAACCCCAGTCTAATTCTTTGTTACAAGAGATAGCTCACTGAGTAGAGGAGTAGAGACAGATAGATAGATACAGACATAGATATGCATGTATATCGAAACTAAAGTCAGGAAAAACAAAAATATAGAAATAAAATTAATTACATTTATCCATACATGTAACTATACATACATATATGTGTATCTGTGTATAAATATATATTATATATATATATATATATTACATTATATATAATCTACCCTCAGTAGGGGCAGGGAAGAGCTGGGACCAGAACAAGAATATAAAAATATTTTGGTCATTGTAGCCCAGACCTAGGCAAAATCCTTATCTCTTGGCTCAGTTTGCAGCAGGCTCCCCTCCATTCCTGCAACATAATGGAACTGTCCGAGGTTCTGATTCAGGTCTCCTGACCTTGCCAATCTGGTCCTCATTTCATCAACTTCTCTCAGACCTGGCCTTTTCACCACACCTTGCAATCCATTAGCCAAAGTCTTTATTGAGTCCCTCTAGTGGACTAGCTTTAGTGAGGGTCACGTCATGGGAAAGACACAAGTATGCATAGGGCCTGAACTTGCGAAGGTACAAGGCTGCCTCTAGGAGTGAGATGCATACAAGAAACAGAAACTGTTGAAGTGCTAAATTGTATGACTGCCAGTGCTGCAGGAAGTTAGAGAAGGAAAAGCTCACTGAGGTCATGGGACCATAAAATTAGAACCAACATGACCTCAGAGGCTACCTAATCCAGCCCCATCATTTTATAGAGGAGGAATTGCTACCCAAAGAGGGTAAGTGACTCGCCCAAGGTCACACAGATAGTAAAAAACATACAAAATTTTAACTCCAGGGGCAGCTAGGTGGCACAGTGGATAAAGCTCTGGCCTTGGAGTCAGGAAGACTGAGTTCAAATCCAACTTCAGACACTTGACACGTACTAGCTGTATGACCTTGGGCAAGTCACTTAACCCGGATTGCCTCACCCCCCAAAAAAATAAAATAAAATAAAAATAAAATTTTAAATCTAGTCCTCTTTCTCCAAATTCAGTACTGTTTCTACTATAACATATCTTGTTTCTTACCCACAAAGGCAGGGTTTTGGTCTCTAGGGGCTTCCCAGGTTTAATGTTTTTTGTTCTCTGGACCCTTCCAGCTCTGATATTTTGCTTTCTATATTTTAATGTCCCTTTCCTTTTGCTTTGACACTCAATGGTGTATGTTCTAAGGTCCTTTCCAATTCTGACATTCTATGTTTTAAGACCTTTCCAGTTCTAATTGTCTATATTCTCTTTTCTAATGTCCTTTCTGACTCTGATATTCTACATTCTCAGGTCCCTCTGAGCTCTAACATTCTGTGTTCCATGTTCTAAGGCACGTTCCAGCTCTGACATTCTCTGTTTTATGTTCTAACGTTTTTGGTGCTAAGACCTAGTTGTTTCACAAACCTCTTCTAGACCCAATCTCCTTTGTGTCTATGGGTTGAGGAAACATGTGGACGTCATTGCTCCTCGCTGGCCTCCTCCTATTCCCCCCAGAGGGAGTATGAACTCACAGGCTATAACAGCTGGGAGATGCTGAGCTCACAGCCCCCTGGCCTCAATGATGTCACCACCAGTAAGGTCCTGTCACTGGGAGGGGGTGTGAGAACACAGAGCAGAAATAGCTTCTCTCAGCAGCTGCATGAAAGCTTCCAGGTGAGGGCTGAGGATGAGCAAAGTGAGATAGATAAAATAAGAATCTTTCTCAACCTGGGGCTCCCACTACCACCACCATGCCCTGAGCCTGAACTTCAATCTAAAAAAACCCTCAAACTCCTTAGCTTGATATTCAAGGCCTTAATGTTCTACCCTAACCTATTCCCTCCTTCTGCTCCCACCAGGCTATTATCCTCCCCTCTTCAAACTTCCAACCCTGTTCCTATCTTCAAGTCTTACTCATGTAATATAATTAATAATAACAATAATAGCTAGAATTGGTGTCATTTTCAGATCTGTAAAATGCTTTGTGTGTGTTATCTTATTTGATCCTCACAACTCTATAAGGTAGGTGCTATTATTATCCCTATTCTATAGATGAGGAAACTGAGGCTGAGAATGGTTAAGTGATTTATTTACCCAGAGTCACAAAGCTAGTAAATGTATGATTCAGGATTTGAACTCAGGTCTTCTAGACTCCAAGGCTTGCTTTCTATCCACTATGTCACAGACCTACCCACCATACTACACTTGGACCAACCCCTCTCTTCTTCTCTTTAACACCTCCCATCCTTCAAGGCTCATGACACACCTCCTCCAGAAAGTTTGCCCTGACTGCCTCTTCCCTTACTCTCCCTCATAGTCTCTCCCTCTCCTGATCACCCTGACTATTATTTTATAGGATCAGAGAATTTCTAACTGGAAGGGACACATCACCTGGTCCAAATTCACAGGTAAGAACGTCCTCAGAGCATTCTTTCATTGTTCCATGTGGGCCAGTCCCTCACTATAACAACCACTCTCATTTCTGTAGTAGTCAGTCCATTGACAAGCATTCATTAAGTACTTCTTGCATACCAGATACTGTGTTAAGTGTTGGGAATGCAAATAGCCCCTACCCTCAAGGAGCATACATCCTAACAGGAGTGACAATGTATAAATAATTAGATAGCAAAGTGCTCTGATTGCAAAGCTTTCCCTTAAGGTATTGAGTACAAGTGTTACTATTGTCTTCATATTGTGGATGAGGAGGCTGAGGCTCAGAGAGCTAAAGCAATTTGCCTATATTCACAAGCTAGCATCAAAGCTGAAATTCAAGCCAAAGCCTCTTGATTTAAATCTAGTGCTCCTTCTGGTTCACCAACTGCCCCTCATTTACAAATCACTAAACTCTGACACCAGAGAATAGACAAGAGGTTTTTGCCATTGAATAGCGATGATGATGATGATGATATTTCTTATGGGTTCCTGGGCTTTCACCTCTATTGTCCTCATTGATTGTCATGGAATCATTGACTACTAGAATCTTAGAATGGGAAAGGGCCACAGAAGGCATTTGGTCCAAGCCGTATATGAGCAGAAATCAAACCAAATTAAAAAAATATTTATTAGATATCTACTATGCGCACAGAGTCCTGTACTAGACTTAGACAATGCAAGTTCCCTGACTTCAAGGAGTTTCTAATCTGCCAGATACATGAGACGAGTAATTATAATATGAAATATTTACACAATAAATGTATTCGAGCAATGTAAACAATGCATTAGCTAAGGTCTGAGGAGTAAGGACATTGCCGACCAAGGAGGATGACACTTGAGGAAATGGCACTTGGGTTGGGTTTTAAAGGATGGAAAGGAGCTGAATAGGTTAAGATGAGGGGGGAAGATATTCTGGGCAAAGGGTATGTTTGTCTCAGAAAAGGTATGAAAGTTGGAGTCCACAGGTCCAAGAGCGCAGAATCATCTCCTTTGGCAGCAGAGTAAAATTGTGAAAGGGAACAACAAAAAAGAGGACTGGAAATATAAGGGAACATCAGATTATGGATGACCTTGAATACTAGAATGGGGAACTAGAACTTTACTTAGAAGTTATTGAAGAATTCTGAGCTGAGGATCAGCATGATAAGATCCTTGTTTTGAAAGGAAGATTATTATGGAAATGTCATGAAGGCTTGATTGAATTAGTGAGCAAATGAGGGTGAGAGGCCTTTGTACAGTAACATATATATATATATATATAGGCCTATATATATATATAAGGAGGCCTTTGTACAGTAATAATCTAGGTGGTTGTAATGAAACCTTGAACTAGAGGGATTGAAAGGGGACTGTGTGATTCTGAGCAAATTATTTCTTTTCTCTTTGCTTCAGATTTTTAGAACCTGACAACTGGTTAAATATAAAAGCTAGTGGAGAGAAAAGAGTCAGAGATAACGTCAAGGTTCAGACATGGGAGGTTGGGTGAATGGTGGTACCACACAGAAATTGTGAAGTCAAAAAGAGGAGCAGGATGATAAGCTTGATTTCATGTAGAATTTGAGGTGGAGATATCCTGTAGGTAACTTGTGATATAAATCTAGAATGCAGAAAAGCACCAGAATTCATGCCTTGAGATATAAATGTGGGATCATTTGAATAGACATTGTCGTTGAAGCCATTAGGAGCTATGAGATTGCCAAGGGAGAGAGCAGGTAGAGAGGAGAGACTTGGGAAACAGCGACATTAAGAGATCAGAAAGAGAGTGAGAATCCAGGTAAGGAATCCTCTCCATATCCCTGATGAGTAGTCATTCAGCCTCTGCTTGAAGACCTACAATGATAAGGAATCCACTAGGCAGCCCGTTCCACTTTGGGACAGCTGTGATTGTTAGGAAGTTTGTCCTTGAAAGGAGCTAAAACCTGCTTCCCTATAATTTCCACCTATTGAATCACAAAGAATCACAGAATTCAAGAATTGGAAAGTACCTCAGCCACTATCTAGTTCAACCCATACCAGAAAGGAATCACCATTATAATATACTCAACAAATATGTTTATCCAGCCTGTGCTTAAAGACCGCCAAAGGAGAATCCACCATCTCTTCAGGCAGCACGTTCCAACCATGGACAGCTCTCATCCTTAGGCAGTTTTCCTCAGCATCCAGCCCTAATTGGCCTGTTGTCAACTTCCACCCATTGCTGCTGGTTCTGCCCTCTAGGACCAAGTAGAATAAAGCCGACCCCTTCTTCTCATGACAGCTTTTCAAATCAGGATAGAGATTGTATTCTCTGTAAGTCTTCTCAAGGGTAAACATTTCTGTTTCCTTCAACCAAACCTTCCTACATCCTAGTTACCCTTCTTTGTCACACAACCCAAGCTGTCATTACAACTTCTTTGTGACAGGAGACAGGTTATGGATTATTGCTTTTTCACAGATGGTAAAAGTAAGGTTCAGAGGTTAAGTAACTTGTCCCAGGTTACCATTTGGCAGTAAACCAGCACAAGGATCTCAGGACCCGAGCCTACCCCCACACATAGGTATACACAGGGACAAAGAGGACCAAGACCTGAGGGTACTTCCCAGGGGAGCCTGACCAGAAATCATTCCCTGACAGCCTCATATTGAGATGGAAGGCAGAAGAACAGATAGAGATCAGGGTTGAAGCAGTTGAATTTTCTGCAGATACAGGAAGTTAGAGTTAAGAATTGGTGCCTTGACTTCAAAGGCAGCAGAAGGGTGAAGGAAGGAAGGACTGGCCCAGGAAATTCTCTTTGAAGTGAAGGAGAAGAGAGTGTGTGGTGATGATGTGGGGCATCACTAGAAATTGTCTCAAGAGCCCTGAACATAGCACAGATATGCACTGGTATATACATATATATATATATGCAGACATATATGGATGTGCACACATGTGCATGCATAGAACACTATGATATGCACAACTCATGTAAAACATGCATATAGTATGCACAAAGAAATACATGTGCACATATAAGTACATGTGCATCCTGATGCACGTAGACAAGGACATGCATGCACATTCGTGAATGTAGAAACACAATACAGATATGTCAATACAGAATCTCAGAGCTGGAAGGTCATCTAATCCATAGAACACCTAAGCAAGAATCCTCTCTACAATGCACTGGGTAATCTAATGTATGCAAAGTATTTTGCAGACTTTAATACTAACTAATGCTGTTGTTATATTGTTTTCATAATTGTAATGATTATCAGAAAGAAACAATTTGAAAACAAGTCACTAACCTATTATTATTTGCTTATGTTTATGATGATGATGATGGTGATAATAATGGTAGTGGTGGTGGTGACCTGGGCCTGTTTGAAGATCTCCTGTGAAGGAACATTCACTACCTCTAGAAGCAGTTCATTCTTCTTTTGGACTAGTTGTGAGTTCTGCCATCTGGGGCCAACCAGGACAAGACTTAATTCCTCTTCTCCATAGTAACCTTTCAAGTACTTAAAGATAGCTATCATATTCCCACCTGAGTTTTCTCTTCTCCAGGCTAAAACCTGTCAGTCCTTTAACTGATCCAAACATGGCATGATCTGGAGTCCCTCCCTTTACTCTCCTGCTTGCCTCCCTATGGCCATTCTCCAGTTTATCAATAACCTTCCTAAAATGCAGGGCACAGAACTGAATGTAATACTCCAGCTGGGCACTGATCAGGCCAAAGCATCATTTCCCTAGTCCTGGGCATTATGCCTCTTCTAATGTAGCCTAAGATTACATTAGCTTTTTGGATACCATATCACTGTTTATAGAGGCACCTTGGAATAGTGGGTAGATACTAGCTAGCTATGGAGCAGGAAGACCTGGGCTCTGTTCCTGCCTTTGACTCATCTGTGTTGTGTGACTTAACTTCTCAGTACCCTAGGTAACTGTAAGTTGAAAAAAAAGATGCTAACATACATTGATAGAGGGAGTCTTCTCATCTGGGAGTTCTCTGCATCAAAGAAACCACACGGCCAGTCCCTCTCCTTGTCATATTGTGAATGCATATCAAATTTACAGCACACAAAAGCCCCCAGATATTTTTCAGATGAACTCCTGTATTGCCATATGTCTCTGATCTTTTACCTTCAAGTTGATTCAGTTTGACATTTCATCTTGTCAAGATCTTTTGTCATCCATAATGTTAGTTATCTCTAGCTAATTAATAAGAAGGAAATAGATGAGATGCTAAACAGTTCAGGGCTATACATAAATTCCTGGGACACTCCACTACAGTCTTCCCTCCCCAGTGGCCACAGAGTCATAGAATCTCAGAGTTGGAAGGCATCTCTGAGGTCATCCAGTCCCACCCCTACTGGACAAAGGATCCTCCCCACAACCTTGCTAACAAGTGGATCTCCACCCTCTGATTGAAGACTTTCAGTGATGGGAAAGCTTCTAGTTTCTATGAACTCACAAATGCACAAATGTACTCAAATTTAAGTAGTGAGTGAAATAATCCTAATCCAAAGGAGCAATGAGTGGCCTTTGCCATCATCACTTTGCAGAAGTCAGAGGCCTAGGGCATCAGTATGTATGTATATATATACATATAATATATATATATATATAATATATATATTATCCTTAATTTCCTTACATATTTGCAATGTCTACACAACTGGTCCCTTCCTACCTTTCCAGTTTTCTTACAGCTTATTCCTCTTCACATACTCTATGATCCAATGCCCCTGGCTTTCTTGCCATTCCTTTCACACCACACTCTTCCTGCTGACTCCATGCCTTTTTCCCAAGCCCCAGGTCTGGAATGCTCTCACTCCTGCCTCCTGGCTTCTTTCAAGATTCAGACTCAGACTCAGCTGAAATTCCACTTTCTGCAGGATGCTTTTACCAGTCTCTCTCTCTCTTCTCCCCCCCACCCCTGCCCACTGCTTAGTGCCTTCCCTCTGAAATTATGTTCCATTCATACTGTATATATCTTGCATATACATATTTGTGTGCTGTCGCCTCCATTAGAATGTAAGCTCCTTGAGGGCAGGGATCATGTTTTTTCCCTTTCTTTGTGCTTCCCACACATAGCTGGGGTAAACAGTAAACACTTAATTGTGCTTGCTGACTGACAACCATATTCTTGAGCATGTGGAAGTCTCTGGTGGGGAAAATTAGTTGGGTGGGTGATGCAGTGAAGAGAGTGCACCTACCATTCAGGGTTGTTGTGAGGGTAAAATGTGATATTTGTAAAGCATTTTGCAAACCTTAAAACACTGTATAAATGCTAGCTGTTATCTATTAGTAATTGTGATTGATCTCATTTATATCCGCCTTTATAATTCACAAAGTGCTTTCCTCATAACAACCCAGTGAGATAGGCAGTTTAAGAATTATTATCCCCATCTCAGAAATGTAAAGTGAATGGTCCCCTTTGCTAGATTGGCAGGATACACTGATAAGAAAACAGTCAGAGAGCTCATAAGATTAGAAGTGAAAGAGACTTTAGAAATAGACTAATTGGTCCAATCTTCTCTCCTTATAAGTGAGGAAGAGAAAACACATGTGTTTAAGTGACTCATCCAGTCCCTTATAGTTAGTTACATAGCTGGTATTTAAGCTCAGGTCCTCTGACTCAAAAACCAGGGCTCGTTCCACTTTAATTGGGTGATTCCTCCAAGAACCTCTGTCGTAAGGAGGATGCATAGGCCAGCCGTGTCTTAATTCCTTTACTACAATCCCACACCAAGTACCATTATTACCCCCCTCTTTTCAGGTTCCTTTTATGTGTTGTCTTCTCCCATTAGAATGTAAGTTCCTTGAGGGGAGGGATTGTCTTTATTTCTGTTTGTATTTATTTGTATTCCTAGCACATAGTAGGCACTTAATAAATGCTCTTTGACTTGACTCTATCACAATAGGTCTTATGTATAGTTGTGTAGTTAGTGATCAGTAGAAGCAGTGCTGGGTTCTAGGTCTCTGGCACCTCAGTCTAGTGCCCCTTTCCCTAGAGCACTGGCTTGGGCTATGGGCTGGAGGGACATCAGGCCCAGCCCCCCATTGTGTCCTCGTCCTCTCAGAGTCCATCTGCACATGTGAGGCCCAGTGTTGCCTGGTTAGAGCACCTTTGTTAGGAGTCTTTTTCAAGCAGCTCTCCTTCAGGAGAATGCTACAAATGTAGCTTACTTGGATTTTAGTAAAACTCTTGATAAATACTTCATATTGTCTTTGGAGAGAGATGTGGGCTAGGTGAGATTATAATAAGATGGATTCCAAACTAGTTGACTGGCCAGGCCCAAGGTTATGAATATTTCAATGTTACTTTGGCAAGAAGTTTCCAGTGGAGTGCCCCGGGGATCTATACTTAGCCCTATGCTGTTTAACCTTTTTTAAATGACTTAGATAAAGACATAAATGGTACCCTTATCCAATTTGCAGCTGAAAAAAAGTTGGAAGGAATAGCTAGCACACCAGATGAGAGTGTCGGGATTCAAAAAATCTTGACAGACTAGACTAAAGCCTTAGACTCACTCTAATAGGTTGGAGCTCAATAGGGAGAAATATTAAGTCTTAACTTTGTCTTCAAAATAACCAACTTCCCAAGTGCAAGATAGGGGAGTCATAGTGATAATGTATTGTCTAAAAGAGACTTGGGGTGTCAGCAATCTAGGAGCTCCATATGAGGCAGCAGTATGATGGGGGCAGATGAAATCATTAATGGCCTGAGCTGCAGTAAAAGAAGTATAATAGCTAATAGGAGTAAGATGGTGATGGTTCCTCTGTACTCTATCTGGTCTGATCAAGGACTATCTCCAGTCATCCTGATTCATATCTGGACACTGGACCCAGATGGCTCCAGAGGGGAGAGTGAGGCTGGTGACTCTGCACAGCCCTCCCTCAGTTAAACCCCATTCACTTGCATGTCATGTCATCACCTCCCTGATGCTAGGGTCCTCTTTGAGAATGAAGGACAAACAACAACCTGGTCAGATCACACCTAGGATACTACGTTCAGATCTGGGTGCCACAGTTTGGTATGGACATTAATGAGCTGGGGAGCATCCAGGGGAAGGGAACCAAGACGGCGAAGGGATGTGAGTCCATGCCATATGATGAATGGTTAAAAAAAAAACTGGACATAATTCACCTGAAGAAGAGAAGGGATGCTTGATCTCCATCTTCAAGTATTTGAAAGCCTGGTGAGGGAAAAGTGAGAGTAGACTTGTTCTGATTGTCCCTGGAGGAACAAGGCTTAGAAGCTGTAAAGTGTTCCATTTAGCTTTGAGGTCAGGAACAACTTCTAAACAACAGTATGTCCAAGGGAGAAATGGACTGCCTGAAGAGAGGGTGGGCTACCTCTGGTTGAAGGGCTTCACACAGAGGCTAAGTGACTACTTGTGGGGTCTGTTATGGGTGGAATTCCTTCAGAGTATGATTTCTTTTTCTTTTCTTTTTTTTTTTAACTTCCCGAGGGTCACACAACTAGTAAGTATCTGAGGTCACATTTGAACTCAGGTCTACCTGACCCCAGAGCTCATGCTCTGCACCCTCTAGCTGCCCCTTAGAGTATGGTTTGTACCAGATGGCCACTGAAGTCCTTCCAACTCTCAAATTCTATGGTTCTGTGATTCCTCTGGGCCCCGGGCAGGAGTAGGATAGGAGTGGGGGAGCTGAGGTTGGAGGGGGTAGGAGGAGTGGGGCAGGCAAGATGTTCTGATGATTCCCTCCTCCCCTACATCTGACCTCTCTTAAACAAACTCTATCATGCAGTGAGAAGGAGATGGACAATCTCCTTCCTAGTTTCTGAGTGTCCCACCGGCCTTCCTTTCCATCTCCCAGACTGAGCCTCAAACACTCCTCAATTTCAGGGGAAGGAAGTGGGGTGGAACTCTGAAGAGAAGAAAGAAATGGGTTATCCTTGATGAACTTTGAGAATGTATTATTCTGCTTTTTGAGTCATCCAAACACTCATTCAAAAATCATTTATTAAGTGTCTAATGTGTTTAGGGCTGGAGAAGATACAAAGTTCAGGTGAGGCTGAGTCCATTACCCTCATGGAGCTCACGGTCTATTAAAGGGGATAAAACAATGGGGTAAAGAAGTGTAGTGTTACGAATCAGACATCAGGAGTCCTGAGCTGCTTTCCTGATTCCTCAGTTTCTTCATCTCTGAAATGGGACTAATAACGCCTGTCCTACTTTACCTTACCTTGTCCTTAGTAGGAATGTACCATAAAGTATAAGCAAGTGAATTATGTGAATTATTATTATAAGACACAGAGAGAACACTAATACACACCATGACATGCTGAGAACATCAGGGAGGTGCAAACAAAGTGTTATGTGAGGTGGTTAGGGATTAGAGATGTGGAGAGGGAAATATTTCACAGCTCTCTGCTAGTTCAGCCCTCTCTTCCATTTTGGAAAGCTCCTCCATCAGCAAGCAAAGCTTACAGGATCTAGGGTTGGAAGGGACCTTAGAGAGGATGATGATGATGATGATGATGATGATGATGATGATGGTGATAAATGAAATTTTCCCTATCACTTTGCAAAGCACTTTGCATACATTAGTTTTTTTTGTCCTCTAACAACAACCCTGTGAGGTAAGTTTTGCTGGTATTACCATTCTTATTTTTCAGATGAGGCAACTGAGGCTCAGGGAGGGCAGGTGATTTGCCTAAGGTCACATAGCTAATGAGTCTAGGGCAGAATTTGAACTCAGTTCTTCCTAACCCCAAGTCCAACACTATCCACTCCAACATGCTGCCCCTTCCTCATTATCTGGTCCAGAGAGGAGAGAGAGAGGAAGTGAGCTGCCCAAGGTCGTGCAGGTAAGTAAGTACAAAAGCCAGGACTGAAGCACAGGGTTCTGCATTCCAGATGAATGGCACCACCCTGCTCTACATTTGTCTCCTTTAGTGGGCTTTGTGATCCAAAATCCAGTGCTTTTGCCAATATACCCAAGCCTCCTCCTGAGATGAGCAAGAAGCAAATGAATCGTGGTCCGCCTGCCTAGACTTGCCTCCTGTCAGACTCTGCCTCCCTGCTACCCACGGCAGGAGGCTTCCCAGACTAGGTGGGCTGGCTTAGAGACACTTGCCTCCCACCCCCTCCCCCTCCCCGTCCCTGTCTAGCCGTGGGCACTGGCACCATATGTCCCTGATACAAGAAGTAAAACAACAAGCCCACATTAGACAGCTTAGTCGAGGTGATCAGTTTGGGGGAGGGGAGAAGGGGAATTATCTTGGGGTCTTGGCATGGTGTCTGTTGTGTATGTGGTGTGAGTGTGGGTCCTGCACCTGACAATAGCAGCTTCTGGAGAGTAGAAGGCTGCTGATCAAGAGCACAGTCTGGACTTGGGGTCAACTGACCATTTGTCACCTCTGACCTTCATCAAGTCACCCAATCTCTTTAGGTCTCAGTTTCCTCATTTATAAAGGGAAGGGATTGAACTAAACTTCTAAGTGTTCTTTTGTGTCTAAATCCTATGGTGTCATTTGACCTCTTAAATGACTTAATTTCCTTACCTGTAAAATGGGGATAGAGATTCTTACATTATCTCTCTCACATGATTGCAGAAAGGAAAGAACTTTGCAAACTGTAAACCGCCCAGAATGGGTGCTGGGAGTGTTTTTGTTTTTGTGTTTTTTTGACTTTTTTTTTTTTTTTTACTGTTTTTATCCTTGGACAAGTTCTCCACGTACATAAATTGGCCTCTGCCCTGTCCTATGGATTCCAGTCTGGATTGTTTCTCTGTTGTCCAGAGTTCAGGACACAAAGAAAGGAGGAGATGGAAAAGAACTGGAACAAGAATGAGACCTGGGGGAGCTACACCTAACAGCTCATCCTCTCTCTCTCTCTCTCTCTCTCTCTCTCTCTCTCTCTCTCTCTCTCCCCCTCTCTCTCCCTCTCTCTCCCTCTCTCTCCAAGCCCAACTCTGTCTTTTAAAAATAGACCCAAAGAACAGGCCCTGTTTGGATGGGAGCAATTATGGGTTCCCAAGCTCTGCATCTTCTCATTATTAAAAGTGGAGAGAGCACAAAGATGCAGAGAGAGGCGGGAGAGGGGGACAGATGAAGGTCGCTATGATAGTCTATACCTCCCAGGCCAGATGAGGTCCTTAGGGTGAGGTTCAAGGTCCTTTCCCTAACCTTTCTAGGGGACCTTCATCTCTGGGCTTGCTTGTCCTTCCTCCTTCACTCAGCTGGGCCCAGAGCCAAAGCGTCATAAACTGTCAGAGTTGAGAAGGAATAGCCCTAAGAATTGGCAGAATAGATGGACACCTGCGTGAGATTCCCAGGGCCCAGGGGCACCCTACTCTACCCACAGACATACTCTTACTTCCTCCCCCAGGCCTGAAATCTCCCAAGGAACCCCAACTGCTCCGTCCTCCTTCAGACTTAGAATGTAGCTCGTGGGCAAGAGGAAGCACATAGACATTGAGGGGGAGGGACGGAGTTCAGAAGCCCTCTTAGCAGGTGTGTAGGAATGTAGCCGAGGGGCCTGGGGGGCACTGGGCACCTGTGCGGTTTGGGGGCGGGGCTCCCTGAGCCTACTCACTGATACACTCACTCATTCATGCTCACACACACATGCAGTCACCTATGTATATATGCACACATCCAAGTACTCTTCTAGACCCACACGCCCACATTCACCCAGCTCTGATCCCACGGACCTTCACACCAACACACTCACCCATTCAGCACAGATTCACACATTCACATTCATGTAATTCTATACACACTCACACTCAGCCTTACACAATTGCGCACAGAGTCTCACATGCACGTCTATGTGATATCTGCTGAGCTGCATGTGGCCGGTCACTCTTTAGGGGGCCCCCTCCCAGGGAAGCCGGAATCTGCTAACATCCTAACCATCAGAACTATCTCATCATGGAAGAAATGGGTCAAGGTGGGTAGTGAGCTCCTTGTCGCTGGAGGGGGATGACCATTCTTGAGATGTATTATAACAACAATTCCTTTTCAGGTGCGTGTTACAAGCCAAGATGCCTCTGAGGTCCCTTCAGATTCCAAGCTTCTGTGATTCTCTGATTCTGTGCTACAGGCAGCTGAGGGACAAAGAGAGAAAGTGGGAGGAGAAACAGCTGCCAATTATCTCCGGCCCCAGACCCTCAGATGCACACACAATTCTCCAAGACATATCCACATGCTCCCCGAGATATACCCACCATCTGTCCAGCTGCCTGCTGCACTCACTTGGAACCTCCTCAGCCCAGGAATGCCCCCAGGACCCCAGCCTACTCACGCCTCTCTCTCTCTTCTTCCCCTTCTAGCTCCCCAAGGGTCCCCATCGGCGTCAGAACCTATTCCTACAGGACCATGATTGCCTAATTGATCTGCCCTTTCTGGTAGCGTGGCAGCCACCTCCCCGCCCTAAACATGTGTGCACAGATGCACATAGATGAGACACACGGAGGCACATACAAACATACGGGCACATCTATGAGCCCAGATTCCACCTTCCTGAAAAGAATACCTGTTCAGACACACCCCTGGATATAGAGGTGCAGATGCACACCTGAAAGTATACAAACACAGACAATCCCCCACTTCCAGTCTGTCTCCTGAGCCAGAAAGCTTTTGAGAATGTGAGTGAAGGCCCAAGGCAGCTGGTTGGCCGTGAAGGATGAGGGATGAGGGACATAATAAACATTGCCCAGATCCCCTTTGAAATTTAGTTTAGCTTTCATCAAATCCTTCCCAGTACTGACGGGGGGGGGGGGCACATTTGATATTCAGCCCTCATTCTCCAGTTTCTGCTGCTTTGCTCCTGTGCATGCATACACACATGCACGTGCGATCAAACAATACACACATGCAAAGGCATGCATGTATATACACGCCTGTTCTACTCACACCTCCGTATATGAACACCAGTGCGCATACCTGCACACATTCAGCTGTGTCCCTCTCTTTCCCCAGGGTGGAGAATTAAGGTGAATCAAACCTCCCCCCTCCCACCCTGGGCTTCTAAGCCCCCCACCCACAGGGCTGCTGCCTCCAGCCAGGCTTTTCAAGCCAGGCTTTTCAAGACAGGCTAATGGGGCCCTGCTGCCTGTAACAGTCACCAGACAGAGGGAAGAGGCTGCAGGAGCTGATATCATTCTATTCAGAGTTATTATCCTATAGAGATAGTGTGGTGCAGAGGAAAGAGCCCAGGGCCAGGTAGTGGAGTTCTAGGCCTGCTTCTACCACTACCTCTGTGTAATATTGGTCCATGCCCTTCTCCTCACAAGGCCTTGGTTTCCCCATCTTTAAAATAATAATGTTGGACTACAGTATGAAGTTCATTTCTAAATAATATTCATCAGTTTTTCTGTGCTCAGGACCACATATAAAGGATAAATATATATATATAATATATATATACACACACACACATACATATATATATGCATATACAGAGACCACATATAGAGGATATATATATACAGAGACCACACACAGAGGAGATATATATATACACATATACAGAGAGACAGAGGGACAGAAACAGAGACAGAGTGAGTCATGGTTGAAGAAGTTCTGAAGCGGGAGAGATCCCTGTGATCTGGAGGAGTGGGCACTGGGCAGGACAGGATGGCTTCCCAAGTGAGGAGGGGCTTGAATTAGGCCCTGCAGGGAAGGCTGGATTGGGTGAAATGGAGAAGGGAGGGACTTTGGTGAGGAGTTACAGGGCCAGCAAAGATGGGGAGGAATCAGGAGCATTCAACAGTTGGTGAGGCAAATCCACCAAAAAAAGGAAGGTCTGTGTAAGGGAGGTATGGAATGGGGATGCTGGATGGAGGAGGCCTTGAACGCCAGGCCCGGTACAGAGTCTTGGCTTCGGCTGTGGGGGAACAGGAGTACAAATCTTTGAGCAGCAGAATGATTTGAGGGTCTGACACAGGACCAGACCCAGATAGCCCTGAAGGCATACTGACCCAAAGAAGAGGGAGGCCTCACAGCACGTTAGCCTGGGAACACAGAAATGGGTCCTTCTCTTGGGTCTGGCAAAGGCCTCAGCAGCCGGAATCAAGGACAGGGAGGCAGGCCCAGCAGAAGCTCTGGACCCCAGTGGTCAGGGAACTCCCACCAGGGGATGGACCCAAGAAATGCTGGGGGTCCCAGAACCAGAGAAACGGACAAGGCCTCAGCAGTCTCTTATCATGACCTTCTTACACTATAGCCCCACCTGCAGGGGGTTATCTGGCATCTGCCTGGACCCTTCCAGGGACAGGAAGGGCTGCCTTCCAAGACAGCCTGTTTTTTTTTGTTTTGTTTTGTTTTGTTGTTTGTTTTTTTGGTGAGACAATTGGGGTTAAGTGACTTGCCCAGGGTCACATAGCTAGTAAGTGTCAAGTGTCTGGTCTGAGACTGGATTTGAACTCAGGTCCTCCTGACTCCAGGGCCGGTGCTCTATCCACTGCGCCACCTAGCTGCCCCTGGCAGCCTGTTTTATTGGAGGTAAATATCCTCTCCATATGCTTTCTGACAAGGTATTATTCCGATTCTTCTTGGACCCCATTAATGATGGGAAATTCACTACCTCTTAGGACAACCCGTTTCATTGTTGATCTGATTCTAGAAGACATGGAGAAGGATCAGCTATTCAACCATTGTCTCCCTTTCACAGATACACGTGGACACACAGGTGCCATACACGTGTACGTGTAGGTACAAACGCATTCACAATCATGTGTACATGTAAAAATGCATGACTGTACACATCACCACTGTTAGTGAATGGCAGCACAGCCTGGCTGATAATGTGTGGGATCTGTCATCAAGAAGGCTTGGGTTCAAATCCTGTCTCTGACACTTAGCAACTGCTTGAACAGCTCTTCCCTTAAATTTTCTGAGCCTCAATTTCTTCATTAGTAAAAAGAGAATGATAATATCTACCTTACCAAGTTGTTTCAAGGCGCAAATAAGATAATGTATGCAAAGTGTTCTATACATTTTAAAGCATCCTATAAATGTCAGTTATTATTATCATTGCGACTAATACTCAGATTTCTCCAGCACTTTAAGGTTTAAAAAGCTCTCACCACACTCTTACGAGAGATGATTTGGGATGGTATGAAGCATATTGAATTTGGATTCAGGGGACCTGGGTTCAAATCAATCACTCAATAGTCAATAAACATTTATTAAGCACCTACTATGTTCCAGGCACTGTGCTAAGCCTGGGGGATACAAAAAGAAGCAAAAGATAGTCTCTGCCTGCCAGGTGCTCACAATCTAATGGGAGAAACAGTAAGCAAACACATGTGTACAAACATGTTACATACAGGATACGTAGGAGATCATTATCAAAGGGAAGGCACTAGAATTAAGAGGGGTTGGGAAAGGCTTCTTGTAGTAAATGGGATTTTAGCTGGGACCTGAAGGAAACCAGGGAAGCCGAAAGGCAGACATGAGGAGAGAGGGCATTCCAGGCATGGGGGACAATCAGAGAAAATTCCCAGACCAAGAGTTGGATTGTCTTGTTTGTAGAAGAGCCTGGAAGCCCATGCCCCTAAATCCAAGAGTATGTGTTCAGGAGTAAAGTGTGAGAAGACTGGAAAGGTAGGAGGGGGCTGGGTTATGAAGGGCTTTGAAAGCCAAACAGAGAGAGCATTTTGTATCTGATCCCAGAGGTGATAGGGGGCCCTTAAAGTCTATTGAGTAGGGGGGTGACATGTTTGTACCTGCAGTGGTCTTTAAGAGCCCATCTAGCTCTGAATCCCACGGGCTAGGTGTAAGCATTATTATGACCATTTTGTAGATGAGGAAGAAGAGGAAGTGACTTGCCCAAGGTCACACAGCTAGGAAGTATTAGAACTGAGATTCAAAGTCAGTCAACCCCCAATCCATTATTCTTTCCACTACAAACACACACACACACACACACACAGAGGTATGCACATAGCTACCTACAAGGGCAGAGATATGCCTCATCCACGGACCTAGTAGTTGATATGACAACCCAGTCAGCTGTGCTAATATGCGTTGGGGGGAGGTGTATAGAAGAGGCGCAAAGGGGAATCGGAGGCAGCTGTCCTCTCCACACCTGCCGCTCCGCTCTCCTCCCTCTCACATCTGACTCCTGTTTGGATTTGATAGAATCACTAGGAGATTCTCGGGCCAGAGTGGCGGAGCTCAAAGCACCAACTGGTAGCCCATGCCTGGCTCTGGTGCACACTCATCCTTCTAAAGGAAGCATCAGCCTTCCATCCTGACCCTGGCCCCAGCCCAGGAGAAAGGCAAGGAACATTCCCATCCAAGTCAGAATACTCCAAGAGAGGCCTATGTTCCATGCTCCCATCACAAAGGCATACACAAAGGTTTTATTAGGGTAGAAAATTAAACCCTCGGGGTAGGAAACAGCCTCCTTCAGTGCAGAACTAAGGAGTTGCCTGAGGCACAGACAGCTAAAGTGGCTTGCTCAGTTACACAGCTAACAAAAGCCAGAGGTAGTATTCAAACCCAGTTCATCCTGACTCCAAGTCCAGTACTCTGTCCCTGACATAGCAATGCCTCAATGTACCCATTATATGGAGAAACAAACTGAGGCCCAGAGCTGGAAGCAGATCCAGAATTAGCCAACCCTAGAAGTCTCCAAGCTTGGGTAGCTCTACTTCTAAAAGTCTCAGCCTGAGAAGGGAAGGGGAGTGATTGTCCCTCCCTGAAGCTGGCCTGCTGCCATCCTCGATGGGACCATAGCTCCACACCCTGGAGGTCTGATGGTGATTTCTCTCTGTTCCCCAGCCCTCACCCCAGACTAAACTCTGATAACTCATTACTCACATTGATCACTGGACAGCCTACATGTAAAGGTGACCTGGGGGGGTCATTGCCCACTGCTGGAAACCATAAAGGTTTCATCCCCCTGTTTGAGGAATAATAGATTCTGCAGGGCTGGTTCTAATGCCACCCTGAGGTGTAGTGGCTTAGGGTTGACAAGGACAGATGGATTATAAAGGACAAGGCAAGAAACTACTAGAATTAATGGAAAATTAATTGATTGATTAATTGTTGTTTCTGAAGTAAAGAACTTGAGTTCTAATCATAACTCTATGGCTTAGTAATTATGTGACTTTAAATAAGGGAAAGTAAGGAAATAAGTATTTATATAGAGCCCACCCTGTGCCAGGACAGCCAGGTGGTGCAGTGGATAGAGCAATGGGCTCAGAATCAGGAAGACTCATCTTCCTGAGTTCGACTCTGGCCTCCGACGCTTACTAACTGTGTGACTCTGGGCAAGTCACTTAACTCTTTTTGCTTCAGTTTCCTCATTTGTAAAATGAGCTGGAAAAGGAAATGACAAACCACTCCAGTATCTTTGCCAAGAAAACCCCAAATGGGGTCACCAAGAGTCAGACGCGATTGAAAGCGCCTGCCCAACAAGGAGTTAAATGTAAACTTCTTCATGGGAAGGATGGCCAGTTTTCATCTCTTATCCCTAGCATCTGGCCCAGAACTTTGTACATTTGGCTTTTTTGGTCTAAGTTTCTCTACCGACACCTCTCAGTCACTGCTCTTATTACAGTCTTAGAGAATTGCCTGGTATTTTGAGAGGTGAAGTCGCCCAGGGTCACAGAAGCAGTGCGTATCAGAGGTGGGTCTGCTTCTACTGACCATGCCATGATGCCTTAGACATAGTAGGTGTTTAAGTAGGTGTTTAATACATGTTGAATTGGGGGAAGCTAGGTGGCACAGTGGATAGGGCTCTAGCCCTGGAGTCAGAAGGACCTGAGTTCAAATCTGGTCTTAGACCAGACGCTTGACATTTACTAGTTATGTGACCCTGGGCAAGTCACTTAACCTCACTTGCCTTGCCAGAAATAAAAAAAAAAACAAAACAACTAATTGAGTAATGTCATATAGGGAGTAATGAGGGGGAAAGGAAAAGTTCAAAAAAGGCTCTGCAATTTGGAACAAGGAGAAATCGGTTTCAAGTGGGTGGCATGTTTTTCAGATGGTCAGCAATTTTTTTAAACTTTCTTTGTATACTTAGCATACTACTTGGAAAACAGTTGGTACTTAATAAATGCTTGTTGATTTGACTGACTGGCAATGGAAGCTCCAGGCCAGAAAAACCATATAAATCGGAGTTCTGAGAGTCTTTAAATATGGAACATGAGAACTGACAAGGTGATAGACTTTTAGGGGCAGTTAGAGCATGTGTGAGAACTGATTGTTAAATTTTTTGTTGTTTAGTTGTGTCTGACTCTTCATGACCCCATTTGGGGTTTTCTCGGCAAACAAAGATTCTGGAGTGGTTTGCCTTTTCCTTTTCCAGTTTATTTGACAGATTAGGAACTAAGGTAAACAGGATTAAGTGACTTACCTAGGGGTCACACAGCTAGGAAGTGACTTACCCAGTGTCACACAGCTAGGAAGTGTCTGAGGCCAGATTTGAACTCCAGAAGACAAGTCTTTCTGACTACAGGCTCTGCACTCTATCCACCTCACCAACTAACTGCCCAATTAAATTTTTAGCATATTTATGCCTGGGAAATAAGCAAATGCTACAAATCAGCTTGATTCATCTAGACTTAAGAAAGTTAGTTGGAGAAAATATTAATAACACAGATAAATTTATGGTACATCTTGGATTTTTAGAATCTGTTGCTAAACAGCACATCCCTGTGTTATCAGCGCATCCCTGACTTTAGAATACAGAATGTCAGGGCTGAAAAGGCCCTAGAAACACAGAGTGTCAGAGCTGGGAGGGACCTTAGAACACAGAATGTCAGAGCTGGGAGGGACCTTAGAACACAGAATGTCAGAGCTGGGAGGGACCTTAGAACATAGAATGTCAGAGCTTGGAGGAACCTTAGAGACTATATAATCCAAGTCTTTCATTTTCCAGATGAAAGAACTGAAGTCCATAGAAGGACAATGACTTGCCCAAGGTCCAGTGAGTTAGTGCAAGAAGTGGAATTAGAACCCAGCGCTCCTTGTGTTTTCTTGAAGGTGTTATCCTCTCTTACTACAGGGCCTGTAGTTGGCTGCTCCATTTCTGCTAACTATGTTGGCTTTGAGATTCCCACAGGGAGACAGAAAAAGTGGGAAGGGGGTGGAGGGAGAGAGATGCCAGAGGCTGCAAGCTGCCTGCTCAGCCTTTGAGGGGGAAGAAGAGGAGGCCTGTTCTAGACAGTGGTGTTTCCATGTGTCTGTGCAGCTGAGTATCCATCGGCGGTGGGAGATGGGGGGAGGTCGGGTGTATACGTGTGTGTGTATACGTATGTGTTTGTGTTTTTGCATGTATCTTTGTGTGTCTGCCTGCATCCTTGTGTATGTGCTGCGCATTCATTCAAACGTGTGTGAAAAGTCGGTCTCTTTTCTCTCACTCCCCACCCATCCCTGAATCTCCCCTCTCTTTAGCATCCCTCTCCCCATAGCCACGCTCTCTGTCCTTGGAAATCTTCCCTCAATCAGTCTAGAAACTCTTTCCTTTCAGCCTGCAGCCCTTGGGGGAAGGGATGGGGAGTAGGGGGAGGTGAGAGCCTCCTGGGGTCCCAACTGCGGTGGACGGCTGCCCCCTGCTGGTCATGGCTTCTATAGGCTTCTCGCCGGCTCTCCTGCCCCAACCCCCAGCTCAGACGTGGAGAAACTGAAAATTGAGCAGCACAGATTCATTCAGATGGGAGAGATTCAGAAATCAGAGGGCTGAGATGGCAGAGATCCTTGAGCCTCAGGAATCAGGGGGCCCGGTGTGATTTGGAGTGGTGTTGGATGACCTGGGTTTGAAAGCTGTCTCCGCTCAAGGAACTTCCAGATGAGGGATTCCCTCCACCAAAGCTGGTCAGCACCTCTTCTGCAATGAACAGTCTTAGGGAGCTGCCTAGAGCCTGCTGAGAGGTGAATTGGAGGGACTTGACCTTCTCTATCCACTGCCTCTGCCTCGCTCTCCCCAAATAAACGTTTGCTGGTTGTCAGTGTCACTTGCTTTGCTAGCTGTGGGCAAAATATCTACAGGATCATGATACCGTTGATTTAGGGCTGAGAGCAAGCTGGGGATCATCTGGTCCAATCCCCCCATTTTGTAGATGAGGAAACTTAATCCTAGAGATGGTAAATGGTTTGTCTGGAGACACCTAGGAAGTAAATGACGGAGCTAGGATTGGAACCCAGGTCCTCAGACTTCAAATCCAGACCCGTTGCTGTATGTCATACTGCCTCCATCTATTATAGTCTCACCTTCCTCTTCCGTATCATGATGGAGCTCGACTGGCTGAGCTCTGAAACCCCTCCCAGCTCAAGATCCTGTGAGCTTTGTTGCTGTTGCTTTCAGTCATGTCCAACCCTTCGCGACCCCATTTGGGATTTTCTTGGCAAAGATACCAGAGTGGTTTGCCATTTCCTTCTCTAGCTCACTTTACAGATGAGGAAACTGAGGCAAGCAGTTAAGTGACTTGCCCAAGGTCACCCAGCTGGTAAGTGTCTGAGGTCAGATTTGAACTCAAGAAGATGAGTCTTCAAGGCCTGGCACTCAACCCACTGTGCCACCTAGCTGCCCCCACCCCCCTGAATCATAGGATTTACAGCAAGAAGATTTATAGAAAAATAAGATTCAGAGCTAAAAGAGAGATGGGGAAACTGAGGCTGAGGTTACATGATGACTTACTCAGAATCATACAGGTGGTAAGAACAGCTGAGAATATGACTAATATAGAAACATGTTTTGCATGATTTCATGTATATAATTGCTATCATATTGCTTGCCTTCTCAATGGGTGGGGGAGGGACTGAAGGCAGGGAGAGAATTAGGAATTCAAAATTTTTTAGAAAGTGAAAGCTAAAAATAAATAATAAAATTTTTTAAAAGAAAGAATAACTGAGAGCCAACTCCTAACTCCAAATTCAGTGCTCCTTTTTTAAATAGCATTTTATTTTTCCTAATTATTTGTAAAGACAAATTTTAGCATTCATTTCTACAAGATTTGGATTCCAAATTTTTCTCCCTCCCCTCTCCTCTTCCTAAAATGGTAAACAATTTTATATAGGTTATATATGTGCAATCATGTGGAACATATTTCCATATTAGTCACAGTTATGAAAGAAGAAACAGACCAAAAGGAAACACCACGAAAAAAAATAAAGTGAAAAAAGTATGCTTCAATCTTCACTCAGAGTATATCAGTTCTTTATCTGGATGTAGATAGCATTTTTCCTCATGAGTCCTTTGTAATAATTGTCTTGGATCATTGTGTTGCTAAGAACTAAGTTGTTCATAATTGATCATCACACAATACTGTTGTTACTGTGTACAATGTTTTCCTGGTTCTGCTCATTTCACTTTGCATCAATTTGTACAAGTCTTTACAGGTTTTTCTGAAATCTGCCTGCTCATCATTTCTTATTACACAATAGTATTCCATCACATTCCCCAATTGATGGATATCCTCTCAATTTCCAATATTTTGCCACCACAAAAAGCTGTTCAGCGCTCTTTCTACTACTAAAGCTCTTTCTCTAGCTTAGAGATCATCTGGGTTGGAGGAATCCCACAGTAAGCCTTTAGAGGCTCTGGGGGCTGATGTAGCCAAAGAGCTTTGAGGACAAACTTCTAGGATACCCCAGTTTTGCACAGTGGAGCACAAAGCACCCCACCTGCTCCTCTGACCCAGTAGGAGCCAAGGCTCCTCCCCAACCCAAACCTGCAATGATAATGATAAAAGTGAACATTTATATAATGCTTACTAAGTGGCCAGCACTGTGCTAAGCATTTTTTCTTTTGTCTTCTATTCCAAACTTAAGAAATAAAACTAACATTTCTATAACAGTAGAATAGGAAAAAAAAAATGATTGCCCATGAAACTGCCAATCTACCATGTACAACTTGCTATTCCTTGTAAATATATAATAAAGTTATTAACAATTATCTCATCTGAGCCTTGCAACAACACTGGTAGGTAGGTCCTATTATTATCCCCATTTTATAGATGAAGAAATTGAGGCTGGTGGAGATTATGTAACTTGTCCAGGGTTACACAGCTAGTAGGTATCAGAAGCCAGATTTGAGTTCAGGTCTTCCTGAGTCCAGGCCCAGCACTCTAACCACAACAACAAATAACTGCCTTGAGAAAGGGACCCTTTCCTTCCTTTCCTCTACTAAGAAAGATTCTTTTTTTTCTTTTTATGGCAAGGCAGTTGGGGTTAAGTGACTTGCCCAGAGTCACACAGCTAGTAAACGTTATGTGTCTGAGGCTGGAATTGAACTCAGGTCCTCCTGACTCCAGGACTGGTGCTCTATCCACTGTGCCACCTAGCTGCCCCAAAAGATTCTACTCAAACCTGTTGCAAGTGACATCTTTACTCCTGCCCCATCCCTTACCTCCTATCTGCTCTGAAATCCCTTCACCTACTCACACAACCTCAGAGCTTTGAGGGACCATTGAGGTCATTGAGTCCAGCCCCTTGCCTGAATCAGAGGAAGGGACGTGAGGGCTCTGAGTTGACCAAGAACTCAATATGAACCAACAAATAGTGTGATGTGATCTGAGTCAGAGATGAGGGAGAGATATCTGCTACCCCATCTGCTCGATGAAGGCTATTTGCAGCCCCCCAAAGTAACTCGTGTTTGGGCTGAATTAACTAGTCATTGGGTTTAGAGAGGGAACGAGGTCATAGCTCTGTAGTTCTCCAGCCACTCCAGACTACATCTGGAATATTGTAATCAGTTATGGGACCAGTTTGAGGAAAGTCACTGACAACTGGAGTGAGGCCAGAGGAAGGCAATTGGAAAGGGAGGGGAGTGGAAACCAAGCTCTACACAGTTAGTTGAAACTGGGGTGTGGGGAGCAAGTGTTAGACTCCATGGGAATATAATAATAATAATAATAATAATAATAGCTAATATTTATATAATACCTACTATGTACCAGGCATCATGCTAAGCACTTTACAATTATTATCTCATTTGGTCCTCACAACAACTCTGGGAGGTAGGTGCTATTATTACCTCCATTTTACAGATGAGAAAATTGAGGCGGGGCAGCTAGGTGGCGCAGTGGATAGAGCACCAGTCCTGAAATCAGGAGGACCTGAGTTCAAATCCAGCCTCAGACCAAACACTTGACACTTACTAGCTGTGAGACCCTGGTCAAGTCACTTAATCCCAATTGCCTAAAAAAAAAAAATTTAAAAAAGAGAAAATTGAAGCAAACACAGGTTAAGTGACTTACTCAGGATCACATAGCTAGGAAGTGTCTGAGGCAGGTTTTGAACCCAGGTCTTCCTGTCTCCAAGCCAATGTTCTATCCACCACTGTCTTCAAATATTTCAAGGGTTAGATTATAGAACATAGATTTAGAATTGGAATGAGCTTTAAACATCATCACCCTTCATTTCAGAGATTAGGAAACTAAGGCAGAGAGAGGATAAATGACTTACCCAGGGTCACATAGCTAGTAAATATCTAAGGCAGGATTTGAACCCCAGTCTTCCTAACTCTTCATGAGTTCAAATATGACCTCAGACACTAGCTGTGTGATGCTGGGAAAGTCACTTAACCCTGTTTGCCTCAGTTTCCTCATCTGTCAAATGAGCTGGAGAAGGAAATGGAAAACCACTCCAGTATCTCTGCTGAGAAAATCCCAAATGGGGTCACAGAGAGTCAGACGTGACTGAATAACAGCAAAACTACCCAGGCTTCCAAGTGAAATGGGGGGGGGTAAGGCCTTTTCAGCTTGGCCATAGAGGTCAGAACTAGGATTAAGTGGGGGAAGTCAGTGGGAAACAGATTTTGGCCCAATGGAAGGAAGATCTGGCCTCAGTATAAGCATTTTCTTTCAGAATCACAGAATCTCAGGAGCGGAAGGGAGGAGCCCCAACCTCTGCTGAATAGGAATCCTCTCTAAAAGATCCTGCCAAGTGGTCATTCAAACTCCACTTGAAAACATTCAGAGATTGCAAGCTAATTCCACATTTGGATAGCTCTGTTGATTAAAGTATTTTCCCCATACAGCTATGTATTCATAATGGAATAAATTATTTTGTGAAGTAGCGAGCTCCCTGTCACTAGAAGGTATCCAAGCAGAGGCCAAATGGCCTTTTCTCAGGGTTGCTGTAGAGGAGATTCAGGAAGGTTGGATTATATGTCCTTTGCATGCTTTCTACCAATGGGAGCCATTTCTATGTAGTCTCTTGCCTAGGCCCCACATCTCCTAATTCAATGACCTCCTCTCTCCTGCCAGAGCCCTGGAGCTCTCTTCAGTTAATGCCCAGGGTATTAACAAACAGTAGCCTGGAAAGGTCCTTCTTGATCCAACAATCCTCCCCACACATCTCCCCTTTTTCCTTTCTCTGATCCCTCCTTCCCATGCCACCAGCATCATCTTCCCTGCCCATAAATCCGGTCACGTCACTCCTCTGCTCAAAAACCTTCCATGGCTCCCCATTCCCTACTTGGCATTCAAGACCCTCCAAAATTTGGCACCATGCTACCTTTCCAGCTTTACCTCATATTACTTCCCTTCACATTCTCTGTGCTCCTGCTAAATTAAACGGTTTTTTCATCTTTTCACATCTTACCCCCAAGCATGACTGCTCTCCTGTGATCAGGCCTGTGACTGGACCTTTCCACTATTCTCTAGATCTGAAATGCCTGCCTCCCCCTCTTTACCTGGAGAATTCCAGTTTTCCTTTCCAAACTCAGATCCTTCCTCCTTCAAGTTGTCTTCCCTTCTCCCCTCTCATACATCTCTTGACACTTTGTCTTGTATCTTTTTAATGCACTTCTTTTAGAAACACTTTTTCTTTTTTTGTTATTAACTTATCAACAGGCATTTTAATATACAAAGAACAAGAAAGAGGATTCTATATGAAGTTGTCAACTGTTTCTAGTTACTTTTTAAAATTATGTATCAAATTTAAATTATCAATTTTTTTAAGTTATATGTCAAATTGAATAAGGTAGCAACAAAGTTACCCTGCTGATTTGTGTTCCCTTTTGAATTTTCATGTTGGTTTGTGGTTCACTTTTCAGGTAATATTGTGTGCCATGGTTATTTGTGTCTGTATCTTCTCCCTGTACTGGATTGTAAACTCCTTGAGGGCAGGGCTAGTACCCAGCACACAACAGGCTTAGCAGGTTTTTTTTTTTCACCTTTTTCATTTGCTGAATGAATTCCAAGTTTGGTGTTTCTCTTCACCAAAAGCACCATTTATCTGGATTTGACATGGGAACTGAAATACCATTTGATTGACTAATTGACCCCCTCCTTCCTCCCACCACCACACAGTTAGGGTGACCTGTGTTTGCCTCCAGGCTTGGTGACCTTTGAATGATTCCTACAAGAAGGTGTGACGCCATTCCTTTGAAGGAAGCACCCTGTGGCTGCAAGTTTCCCTGATTACTCAATTCTCCTTCATAAGGCACTGGAAAAAGACACTCAAATTACTCATATAGACAAAGCTTATAGGCACCATCAGCCCAGGCCAAGAATTTCACATTCTCCTTCCTTACCTCCCAAATAACAACATGACTAAAACCACGGCCCCTACCTCCAGGAGCAGCTTTAACCCTCTGACCTCTTAGATAAGCAGCCGCCTGGGTCCCAGCCATGAGTGACCTCTGACTCCTGGACTTGGAGACAAGGACACCTGAGTTTTCAGGCCTGGCTTTGACACTTGAAAGCTGCATGAATGTGGCCAATGCATTTTCCTTCCCTGAGACTCAGTTTCCTCCTCCATAAAATGAGGATGATAACATACTTCTTATCTTACCTAATTCCCCTGGAATAACATGATAATAATTCTCCCACACACTCTCTCTCTCATGAGGGTGCTTATGAGGGAAGTACTTTCTAAATCACTATAGAAAAGTGATAATAATAGCTAGCATCGGTGGTTCATTTTTGAAGTAGACTAGTGACATCATGGGGTGATGTCTTGACTTGTGCATGAATTGGATTTAAGCGAGGCAGAATTGCACACAGTCATCAAAGTCCAGTGGCAGGACAAAAGTTGAGACAACTGGTGATGACCTGGGATGTGGCAGATGACCTTGGCGACTTTGATGTCTGGTCAAACTCTAAGGCTTAGAGCTTAGAGTCTAAACCCTCCACTGTGCCTGCTCCAGCCACCTTCAGGGACATTAGAACAAATTGTTCTCATCCTCCCATTCCACCAGGGGAGGTCTTCACATGCTTGGGGTAGACATCCCCCTAACTCACCAATGGGTTTGAGGCCTAGTGGTTACCCTGAATTTGGTTTAGCCCATCTGTTGAGACAGTTTTACAGGGGTGTGGTCACTGCGCAGGTTACAGCTTCTTGGAGCCACAGGTGAAAATTGGATGGCAGGTGGACACCCAGGGTGAATGTGCAGCCCTGAAAGGGCACGGCAAGCCTTCATACCAGAGGTGCTAGTGCTCCCTGTACACCCCCTGTACCCTCAGCTAGCATTTATATAGTGCTTTAAGGTTTGCAGGGCATTTTATAAATAATGTCTTATTTTATTCTCACAACAATCCTGGGAGATAGCTGCTATTATCATCCCAATTTCCCTGATATAGTGAGGCAGACAGACGTTAAGTGATTTGCCCAAGATCACAGAGCTCATAAATGTCTGGGGCTGAATTTGAATTCAGGTCTTCCTGACTAGCACTCGATCTGTTTCACCACCACTTAGGACTGATTATTCCCATCTCTATCTCTCCTCTGTCTCCTACCTGTCCAGAGGACCTTCTTGATTACCCAAAACCCATTAACCAAGCACAATTAGTAAGAAAGCCCAAATACTCTACGCTGTTATTTCCCTCCACCCTGGCAGAGAACAGTTAACCCAGCTCCCTCCTACCCAGGCCCAGACCACCCATCCTACCTGACCCCACCTCAAAGAGAGGAAGAAAGGAAACAAATCTCAGGCCTGGCTAAGGTAGGTGAGGAGGGGTTAAGGTGGGTGAGGAGGAGAGGAAAGGCCAAGGGTCACAGGGTCCCCACCTCCAGATCCAAAGTCTGGATGACTTTTGTGTGTGAGGCAGGGGGAGAGTGGAAGGGCAGGCCCCAAGGAAGAAAGAGGGGATCTAGTTACTTCAATAACTGGCCAATTCCCTGCGTCTTTTGATATGAGCAATGTAAACCGAAATCCTTCAGAATGGAGGTTTTCTTGTTTTTCATTTGGTTTTGACTCTTCATGACCTCATTTGGGGTTTTCTTGGCAGAGATACTGGAGTGATTTGCTATTTCCTCTCCCCAGTTCATTTTACAGATGAAGCAACTGAGACAAATAGTTTTGTGACTTGCCCAGAGTCACAAAGCTAATATATATCTGGGGCTGGATTTGAACTCAGGTCTTCCTGAATCCAGGCCTGGGTATTCTGTCCACTGTGCCACCTAGCTGCCCAAGTGAAGGCTAGGGTTACACAAATTCAACATTTCTGAGTTTCAAGGAACTAAGACATCATTTAGTCCAATCTGGACCTGACTAAACATCCCAGGTCATGGCAGTGCCTGCTTCCTTCCAAGGTAGCATGTTCTATGGGTGGAGAGTTCTAATTATTAGGGAGTCATTTTTCATGATGCCGAGCTGAAGCTACTACCTTTCTGCAATGCCCCACCCCCCACATACTGATTAATGGGTCCTGGTTCCATTCTTTGGGGATCAAGTAAAACATTCCTTCCAATAGGGAAGCCTTTCAAAAATATGAAGAGTAATAAAATAATAGCTGAGTAGCACTTTAAAATTTGCAAAGTACTTTACAATTATTATCTCACTTGGTCCTTACAACAACCCTGGGAAACAGGTGCAATTATTACACCCATTTTACAGAAGAGGAAACTGAGACAAACAGAAGTGAATACAAAAGAGTAACACATCCAGGAGGGATTTGAGGGCAGATTTCAACTCAGGTCTTCCTGACTTTGAGCCTAGTGATCTATCTACTGGGCCACCTTAGCTTCCTGTTGGGGGTGGGGGGGAGGGGAAATTATCTGAAGATGACAGAGATTGTACCCAGGATTTCATATGTGAAGCACATCTTCTACCACTTTGCTGTAAGCATCCTCCTTCTAAATCTTCTCTTCTACAGGACAAATATCATTCATTCATGCATCCATCCATCCATCCAATAAGCATTTATTAAATATCTAGCAATGAATCAGCTCCAACACTTGGCTGGCCCTGGGAGACACAAAGATAAAAGTGAAAACAGTCCCTACCCTCAAGGAGCTTTCCATCTAATCAGCAAGGCACTGTGCTGAAACTAAGGACACGAAGACAAAAAAAAAATACTCAGTTCCTGCCCTCAAAGGGCTTATAGTTTACTGGGGGATGGAGAGAACAGTATGTGCAGAGATAAATAAAAAATATATACAAAGTAGTTTCAAGGAATCAGGGGAAAACTAACAGCTCAGGAGAATGGGAAGTCCTTGTGTAGCTGATCATACCCCAGTAGAGCCTGGAAGAAAGCTAAGGATTCTGATAGAAGGGGGTGAGAAAAGAGTGTATTGTAGGTATAGGGGACAGCTTATGCAAAAATAGTGGAATCCTATTTACTGGAAACAGCAAGTAAGCAAGTTTCACCGGAATATAGGGGCAGCTATGTGGTACAGTGGATAGCGCTGGACCTGATCTTCCCAAGACCTTAGTTCAAATCCAGCTCTAGACACTTACTAAATATGTGAGTCTGGGCAAGTCACTTAACCCTGTTTGCCTCAGTTTCCTCATCAGTCGAATGAGCTTGAAAAGGAAATGGTAAACCATTCCAGTATCTCTGCCAAGAAAACCCCAAATGGGGTCACAAAGAGTTGGACATATGGAGTAACAACAATAGGGTTCTGGTTCATGAGAGCCAAATAATTGTAATCAGCCTAAAAAGATAGGTTGGAGCCGAATTATGAAAGGCTTCCAATGCCAAAGGGAAGAGGTTGTCTTGTATCCTAGAGGCAACAGGGAATCCCTGTAGCTTCTTGAACAGAGTAATGATTTGACCAGATCTAGGCTTTAGGGATATCAGTCTGGTGGCATGCTTGGAGGATAGGTTAGAAAGGGGAGAGAAAGAAGGCAATTTGGAGGCTATTGGAATAATCCAGATGGGAAACGCTAAGATCCTGACCTAGGGTAGTAGCTATGTGAGTGGAGAGAAGTTGGATGGGAGAGACATTGGCAGAATGGACAGATCTCCAATCAATAATAATAACTAGAATTTATGTAGTACCTACTATATGCCTGGCACCATGCTAAGTGTTTTACAAATATTATCTCATTTAATCTTCATGATAATCCTGGTAAGTAGATGCTGTTACTATCACCATTTAGCAGTTGAGGAAACTTAGGCAAATAGAAGTTAAGTGACTGACCCTAGGTCACACAGATAGTAAGTGTCCAAAGCATGATTTGAACTCAGGTCAGGCCTAGCACTCTATCCACTGCACCAACTAGTATACTATGTGATATGACCTTGAGGCCTTTGTCCAAGCCAGACTCCATCCTGGCACTGTCTTTCCTATAATTATAATATTTCAGAATGCTAGGTACCTTAAAAACCATTGAGTCCCAGAATTCTTAACCTGGGTTCTGTGAATTGTTTTAAAAAATATTTTGATTGCTGTATTTCAGTGTAATAGGACTCCTTTGTAATTGGATTTATTTTATGTATTTAAAAACATAATTCCAGGGTAGCTAGGTGGCGCAGTGGATAGAGCACCAGCCCTGGAGTCAGGAGGACCTGAGTTCAAATCCAACCTCAGACACTTGACACTTACCAACTGTGTGACCCTGGGCGACTCACTTAACCCCACTGCCTCACCAAAAAAAAACAAAAAAACAAAAAAAAACCATAATTCTGAGAAGGGATCCATAGGTTCTACCAGACTGTCAAAGGGGTTCATGATTCAAAAAGGAAAAGAGCCTCTAATCTGGTCTATCCTTTTATTTTATGTGTCGTAGAGGGATGATTGGGAAGGTGTGTGATCAAGAGTCATTCCAAAACATTTGAAGAAATTGCAGTGTGTATGGAGTACAATGAGATATAAGAGTCACACCACTCTTTCCTCCTATTGGCTCTAATTCTTACCTACAACATCACTAATGTGAAAATATGTTTAATAGGAATGTATATGTATAGCCTATATCAGATTGCTGGCCATCCAGGGGAAGGAGGTAGGGAGGGAAGGGGAGAAAAATTTGAAGCTCAGAAGCTTATGGAAGTGATTCCTGATAATTCAAAATAAATTAATTTAAAAAAAAAGTCACACCACTCTGAATGTGCCTACTCTTGTCTGATCTCAGAAGCTTAGCAGGGTCAGCCATGGGTAGTGCTGGAATGGGGGACTATGTAGTAATACTGGGTGCTATAGGCTTCTTGGGACTCCTCTCTCCTCACCCTTTCTCCTAAGCAATGGCATCTTGCAATAGAAGCACATGGCATCCTCCAGGGGAAAGGGTATATCCATGTACGTCCACTCTTCCACCTGATGCTATGTGTATCTGTGGGAGAGGAAGCCCCAGGCTTATGGGGCAGATGCTTGGACACTACTGTTCATGCTGAGTACAATGTCTTTGCCTTGAGCTAACCGTGTTCCTTGGCTACCAAGAGTAGAGGTAGATGAACGAATAGGGACCAGAAAGCTACAGAATTTTAGGAGTGTGGACTTGCAGTAGTCACTCCTCTGGGGCCCCTGACCTTCCAGTGCAAGTTGGTGGGTTATCCCAGAGAAGGTGTCACATACAGATCAGAAAACTGATGCCCCGAGAGGTTAAATGACACAAACCCAGGTCCTTTGATTCTAAACCCAGGTCTTTTCTTAACCACACTTTTGCTGACTGTCTAGGGAAGGCTTCACAAAGGAAGCACACTTGAGTTGGACTTTGGATGATGGGTGGGATTTGAAAGGTGAAGGTGTAATGACCCATTCAGCACAGGATCTGGGTCATTCCTTGGGAGGAAACAAACACCTCATAGAGTACTGTGGGCAGGATCCCAGCTGTTTTCCTAAAAACAGCAGCTGCATCCTCCTTTGGTCAAAGTAACAAGAAAACCACATCTGGATCAGCCACTCCTTTCCCACCCATCCCCCCTTCCTCACCAACCTGACAATAATATCCTAGAACCAGTTGCTGAATCAAAGGAAAGGAGTTTGAATAAATATGTGACTGTTTTCCCCCAAAGGATCCCTATAGAATGTCACCTTGCTACTTGACCCCATGGAGAGAGAGGATAGGGGGAACCAGGATGGTGATGGTAGGGGAAGAGGACTACATGAACCTGGTAATAAGATGATGGAGTCTGATTACCTGCTAGATTTGTTTCCTGTTAGCCTAAAGAATGATGGAATTCTGGAAAATTTAAAAAAAAAAAACACCTGGAAAATTGAATACCAAGCTGGAAGGGCCCTTAGACATCATCTACTCTAAGAGGGATGGCTGGGAATCTTTTCACCCGGGACAAAACAGGTTTGTGTGTGTGTGTGTGTGTGTGTGTGTGTGTGTGTGTGGGTGTGTGTGTGTGTGTGTGTGTGTGTTGGGGGAGATATGGATGGCTTGGTTCGTACCCTCTATGTTTGGGACAGGAAGAAGAGAGGTCTTTATTAATTCATTTAACATGAAGCAGGACCTCATTCCATATCTGTTAATTGACTGACTGTCACTAGTCCCAGTGGTGGTCATAGCCCTGGCCTGGGAATCAGAGAGTGTGGCTGGATTCCAGCTCTGCCACTGGCTCATGTTACCTAGGGCAGGTCATTTCTTTTCCCTGAACCTCAGCTGCCTCATCTATCAAAGGGGTACTAGAGGACTAGGAAGCTTCTGAAGTCCCTTCCAGCTCCCACATTCAATGACTCTACAAACGGGAGAGCAGCTATGTCCTGCAATGTGGGGTGCTAGGAGAGGGGGCTGGCACAAGAGGAACTGGGAGGCAGTGGAAACACCACTGACAGGCTTAAAGCTGGAAAACCTGAGTTCATATTCCCATTTTTCCAATTCCTGTCTATGTAACTATGATACTTGGCTCTACTTCTTAGCTCTGGATCTCAGTTTCTCTATCTGTAAAATGAGGCAATTGGAAGTTATCTTTTCCAACCTTGACATTACCCTCACTCTGAGGTGTGTGTGTGTGTGTGTGTGTGTGTGTGTGTGTGCGCGCGCGTGAGAGAGAGAGAGAGAGAGAGAGAGAGAGAGAGAGAAGCAATTATTCACTGTGCCTTTCAATGCCTCTACCTTCAAAGACTACCTGTGCCAACTAAGTTATTTTCTAAGTTTAAAAGTTGATGCAGCACCAGGGTTTTCAGCAGCAGAGCCTATGTTTCCTAAGTTCACTAAATCTAGTACAATTAATCAGTTGATTTATTAAGCTCCTATTATGTGCCAGGCACTGTGCTAGATAGGACACACGTTCAAAAATGAAACTGTCCCCACCCTCAAGAAACTTTCCTTCTATCAGGGGAGTGAATGTGTGCCTTGAGAGGTAGAAACACAATCCAGACAAGGTGATAGGGATGGGGAGGGCACCTCCAGATAGGAAAAGGCTTCACAAAGAAGATCGAGCTTGATTTGGGTCATGAAGATGTGGGATTCTAAGAAGCAGAGATGAAGAGGGAGTGCATTCTAGACATGGGCAGACAGCCGATGCACAGAGATGAGAGATGAGAGATGGTGCACCAGGTATGAGAAGGCCAATCTGACCCCACAGGGGACCTCGAAGGGAAGTATTGTTCAGTAAGGCTGGAAAGGGAGGATGGAGTCAGGCTGGAAAGGGCTTCGAAGGCCAAAGTGAGGACGCAGTGGCAGTTTCTCATCTGTGAAATCGGGGGGTTGGAGTAGATGGCTTCTGAGGTCCCTTCGGTAATAGGATGCCACCTGAATTCATTGAATAGGGGAATGACTTGATCAGATCCACACTTTAGGAAAATTACTCAGGCAGCTGTGTGGGTGATGGATTGGAGTGGATAGGAGAGACAACTTGAAACAGGAAATTCATTCAAGAAGCTATTATAATAGTCTCTAGGTGACTGAGCTAGAGGGGTGGGCTAGAAAAAGAGGATGAGAGATGTGAGAGATGTTCATTCATTTATTTCAGTGCAGTCCAATTCTTAGTGACCCCACTCGGGGTTTTCTTGGCAAAGATACTGGAGTGGTTTGCCACTTCCTTCTCTAGCTCATCTGACAGATGAGGAAACTGAGACAAACAGGGTTAAGTGACTTATCCAGGGACTTGAGAGATGTTATAGGGTAGAAACGACAAAAGTTGGCTGCTGAATGAATATAAGGAAGGAAGGAAAGTGAGAAGTCTGGGATGATACAGAAGTTTTGAATCTGGATGACTTGGAAGGATAGGAGTGGAAATAGCCTTGAATTTGGAGTCAGGATTGGGTCCAAACCCCGGCTCTGGCGATCACTACTCTGTGACCTTCTGCAAGTGATTTCATTTTCCTGGGCCTCAGTTTCCTCATCTATAAAATGAGGGAGTTGGCTACACAAGGTGATCTCTAAGGGTGCTTCCAGTTCTAAATCCTATCATTACTATGACCTCAGAGGGCATCTAGTCCAACCTGTCGCTAAGCAGGAATTCCTTCTATAGCATTTTGCAAAATTGGTGATCCAGTATCCATTTCAAATGATGGGGAGCCCCCTACCTCTGGAGGCAAGACCCCTCCGGTTTCTCACAGCTCTGATTGTTGGGAAGTTTTTTCTTCTGTTAAGCAGAAATCTGCCTCTCTACAGCTTCCATCCATCTTTCCTACCCATTTCCTGCTTTCCCTTTGGCCTCTTTGACCTTGGGGATCCGGGATCCGGGATCCAGACCGGGGGTGTTGGCTGACAGGGCTAGGATCAGTCCGTCCTAGCCACACAGACATACACACAAACACATCGACACACTCAATCACACACTCACACACACACCCCTCCCCGGCCTGCGTCCAGCTCGCCTTCCATTGGTCGCTTCGTAGGAAGCTCTGTCGGCAGTTGGCTGGCCCCGCGCTCTCGCCCCGCCCCTCCTGGACTGGCAAACTTTGGCTTGAATTTTCCTCCCTCCTCCCCTCTCCCCTCCTCCTCTCCCCTTCCTTCCCTTTGCCCCCCTTGGCCTCGGCCTCCGGGATCCGGGCGGTGCATGGGGCCCCGGGCCGGGCTGCAGGCGTCCGGCAGCCGACGCACATGCTAGAGGCACGGGCCGAGCCAAGTGTTCCGCTGCCGGGTGCGCTCCGCTGCCATCCCACCTCATCCCTAGCTCCCCGCGTGGGCGCCCAGACCTGGGGCTTCTGGGCAGCGCGTGTCCCCCGCGCTCCAGGCGAGCCTCGGCGGCGACGGCGACTCTCAAAGGGTCCAGGGAGCTCCGTGGAGGCGGACCTGCTGGCAGGTGAGCTCCCCTGCACCTCCGGCGCGGGAAGAGGTGGCGGCAGCGGCACCCCTGGGCCCCCGGAGCCCACGGTCAGGGTGGGAGCGCGAGAATCAAGCTGGGCAGCCCGGGGGGACACGGGGAATTGCGGGGACACGGGTTGGGCACTTTGGCCCAGACCTCCCAAGTCCAAGGCTTCCCTTCTCTCTTTTCCTTGCCCCTCAATCTCAGTCTCTTTCGTCCGCCTCCCTGCCTCCCTCAGTCTCCCCTCTGGGTTTCGCTGTCCATCCACTTCCCTTCCCTTCCCTTCCCTTCCCTTCTCTCTCTCTCTCTTTCTGTCGCTCTTTGTGTGCCTCGCTGCGTGTGTTTCAGTACAAGTCTCCCAGTCTCTTATCTTGGTCTCTCTCTCTGGCTTCCTCCCCAGCCCCCTTCTCTCTCTGTCTCGTTGTCGCCTGGGTTGGAAGGGAGAGGGGGTTCTGGGCTTTGACATGTCCTCCCTTCCTTGATTTGCAGCACAGCCTGCTCTTACTCCTCTGGGTCTGTCGGTCCCTCGGACTCCTGGGTCCTTTTACCCCAAATCAGGAAGGTTGGGGACTGGAGCTGGGGGATGGAGACGGGGCAGGAAGCCAGCCTCTCTCCAGGTAGAGAATCCTTCTCTGGGGCCGATACACTCCAAGGTCTGGTCTCGACCCCAGGGCAAGCTCCCACGCAGTCCCAGTTATCTCCCTAGCTCTGACCTCCTTCACCCTCCACCCCAGACACACCCTGGGGCCAACTTTTGGGCTGGTCCAAAAGAGACAACCTCTTTCCTCTAATTTGCTGACGACCCACCTGCTGTTCTCGTGCTAAGTGCCCTTGGGGGTGAAAAAAATCGCCAAATCAAAGATTTAGAATTGGAAGGGACCTCAAAACCATAGTCCCATGCCTTCTTTTTTACAGACAAGGAAACTTCCCTCCACCTGATGCATATGGGCAAGTAGTACCTAACTTAGAATTTTAGAGAATGAATTGCCTGGGGCACTAAGAGGTTAAGGTGTTACTTGTGATCGTACTTGCTTAGTATGTATAACGAGGAGTCAGGAGACAAACTCAAGTCTTCCTGCTTCCATCACTAGGGCACAACTGTTGCCTCTCATAATACACTATTTTATATAATAAATGCAGGAGAATTGCTGAACCAATGTGCCATTCGGGGTCTTGATGGGGTTAGGGGTTAGGTTATTCCAGCATGGAGAATTGGGGAGGCTTCCTGGAGGAAGTGGTTTCGTCACTATGTAACTTATAAAGGAACTTTAAAGGATGGGCAGGCATTCCACAGATGAAGCTGGGGAGGGAGGGCACTCCAGGTTCAGAGATAACAAAGGGTGCTCTAGACACAGTGAGTAAAGTGGAGAGTGTATTCATGAAAGGGAATAATATGAGAGAAAACTGGAAAAGGGGGGTGGGTGGGGTGCCAGATTATAGAAGGTGGTGAATGCCAGGCAAAGGAGATCAGCTTCACTTGGTTATTTGAGGAGCAGGAAAAAAGTGTGGAAGAAAGTTTCGTCTGGCAGAGCCTTGAAGGACGGATTTTAGAGAGGAGAGGGTGAAGACGAGACCACCTATTAGCAGGCTAGTGTAATAGTGTAGAGCAACTAGGTGATGCCGTGCATTGAGTGCTGGGCCTGGAGTCAGGAAGAACTGAGTTCAAATCCAGCCTCAGATACTTACTAGCTGTGTGGCCCTAGGCAAGTCACTTAACCCTGTTTGCCTCAGTTTCCTCATATGTAAAATATGAGCTGGAGAAGGACATAGTAAACCACTCCAGTATCTTGGCCAGGAAAACCCGGAATGGGGTCATGACAAGTCAGACACGACTGAAAAATGACTGAACAAGTAGCCGTCTATGCAGAGATGGGGGTGGGAATTGAGGGTCTGTACCAACTTAGCAGCCATGGGAATAGATGGGAAAACCAAGGCCACTGAGGGGTGGAGACTCCAGCAGGGTCTAGGAGGCCCTGCTGCTGCTGTTGGAAGGCTAGTATACAAGGCTTCCCCCGGGGGATGGGGATGGCGTGGAACTTGAGAATGGACAGACAGGATTTGAAGAGGTAGAGAGAAGAGGACCTAGAGATAGGGAAGGGAAAACAAGCATGTATTTATATAGCACCTACTATGTGCCTGGCACTGTGCTAAATGCTTTACAAACATTCTCTCCTTAGATCCTCACAACAACCCTGAGAAGCAGGTGCTGTTATTCATTTTACAGTTGGGGAAACTGAGGCAAGGGATTTGCCTACAGTCACACAGCTAATAGTGCCTGAGGTAGATTTTGAACTCAGATCTTCCTGACTCCAGGCCCAGGACTTCATCCACTTCACCACCCAGCTAGAAGAGGGAACGTAAACAAAGACTCGAGGGAGGGCAGAATTCAGAGAGTTCTAGAAGCTCTGGGGAAAGGAAGCTGCTGCTGCTGCTGATAACCCAGCCTGAGCAAGGTCAAGATGCCTTCCTTTAGGTGAAGCCTCTCCCAGTCCTTCCTCCCCAACTGCCCTTGGACAGGTCTCAGGTGCTGCCTTGACTTCTCAGATATTAAATGGGTCATCCAGGGCCTAGCCATAATAATTAGGGCCATAAGGGTGCTTTGAAGTTTCTTGTAAGTGGCTGGGATGAAATGGTATGATGCCAACAGCTTTGACTCCAGTGTCCTCCCCCCTGTCCTGGTAGCACAGTTTGCTCCTGGTTCCCCCATCAGCCCAGACCCACCCCACCCCTCTTGACCCTCAGCCTCCTGCCTTCCTAACCCCAGTGAGGTAGTTAGTGACTGAGCTGGGGTTAGCCATCCTGCTGCTGCCTGTGCTCTGACTCATTTCCTGGCTCGGCTCCGCCTTCTTGTCATTGAGGGCCAGGTGTGAATCTGACGAACTTTCAAGTTGTTGCTTGCTGTGGGCAGAGCCTGAGTAGGTGTCTTCACCTGACACTCCTTTGGGGCCCCAGGATGGGGGTAGTGGCTTAGGAGGGCCCAGATGGGTGAGCTCAGGAAACAGCCAGTGATTGAGGCATCTGCTTCATGAATAACACACTCACACTCCCAACACTCCCTAATATAGCCAAGTCAATGAATCCTACGCTCCAGGGAATTCCCCTATCTGAAAGAACCTAGGAGACTGAACAATGACTTCTGAAATGTTCCTTCCTTCCTCCTTTTTTTCTTCTCCCCCTCCCCACAAGCCCTGAGTTTATCTGATTCCTTTCAGCTATAGAATCATAGAAAGTCAGATCTGAAAAGACCCTTAGAACAGAGAATATCAGAGCTGGGAGGGCCCATAGGACACAATGTCAGAGCTGGAGGCAACCTTAGAACATTCCAAAGCTGGAAAGGGCCTTAGAACAGACAATGTCAGAGCTGAGTCAGGAGCCTTAGAATACAAAATAAAAGCGAGTAAGGGAGGGCCCTTAGAACACAGTGTTAAAGCTGGGAAGAGCCTCAGAACACAGAATATCAGAGCTGAGAGAGGCTTAGAACACAGTGTCAGGGCTGGGAGGGCCCTTAGAACATAGAATGTCAAAGCTGGGAAGAGCCTTACAACACAGAGTATCAGACCTGGGAGGACCCTTAGAACATAGAATGTCAGAGCTGGGAACTTTAGAGTATAGAATGTCAGAACTCAGCCCTTAAAGCTAAATACCATTTAGTCCCTTATTTTACAGATGGGGAAACTGAGGTCCAGAAAGATGAAATGACCTGCCCAAGGTCACATGGGGAATCACTGAGCAGATGGGACTAAGCCAGTGCTCTGAGCTTCTATCCCTGACAGATAGTGCTGTATGAATTATGAGAAGAAAGAACCTAAGCCCCTCATTTCCCCCCACCCCTACCCCTGCCATGAATCCCCAGTCCAGGCTTATAAATGGAGCAGGGAAAGCTAGGATTGTCCCTTAACCATTCAGGGCTGCGGTTGGCACCACCACCCAAACAGCCCTGATTTTCAGGGGGAGGGAAAAAAGGCACAAAAAAGAAAGCACCCCTTTGCCTTGTCAGGGCAGTGAGAGGGCTGGGACATCCTTTCCAATATTTTTCCTGGAGGAAGCCCAAAGCCCACGCTCTGCATCTTTCTCCCTCCCTTCACACCATCTCTAAGGTACAGTCTTTCCTTAGAGACTCACAATATCCTGGAGAAGTTATATCCCCATTTGACAGATGAGGAAACTGAATCCCAGAGAGGAGACTTGCCCACAGAGGGAGTGGCAGACTTGGAGTTAGAACCCAGGTGTCCTGGCTCCCCTCCCAGGCTCTCCTCATTCCTCCCCATTGACCACTGGGCCTTGAGAAGCACATTCCTTAGATCCGGGGGGCCAGTTGAAACAGGAGCTGGGGAGCTATGTCCCTGGAGGCAAACTGCCCCCTACCCTCCTGACCAAGGTGCTGTCATCCCTGGGGCTTTAGAAAAAATGAAAAGAGAGACCCCGCTGCCTCACGGCTCCTGGCAGCCAATGAGCAAACAAGAAATGCCCTGACACATTGGGGAGCAGCTGGGAAATGTTGGAGGAGGGGCCGGCAAAGGTGTAAGCGGCCCCTGCCCGCCGTGCCCATGGCAACGACAAAGAACAAACACCTGTTGCCTGGACAGAACGCCAAGAGTCATTCAAACACTGGGGCTGTTTCCTGATTGCCCCCCAACTACAGCCCCTCACATTTGCAGTCCCCTCAGGGCCAGAGGCCTGGACCATTCCTCAGATGAGTGTTGAGCTGCTGCGGGTGAGTGTGGAAAAGGCTTGGGCGTGTAGGGGCTGTTAGGTGGGAGAGGCAGTAATGGAGCAGAAGGGACCCTGGGCTGGGGGTCAGCCCCTGACCTGCTCCTGGCTCTGCTCCAGCTTGCTGTGCAAGATCCGGAGAAAGTCAGTTCTCCTCTCTGGGCCTCTGTTTTCCTGTCTGTAAAATGAGGGGTTTGGATTAGCCCCAGGGGTTCTTAACCTTCTTCTTGCAGCATAAGATCCCCTTTGGCCAGACTATGGACCCCTTCTCAGAATCATGTTTTTAAATGCATAAAACAGAATACATTGGATTACAAAGGAAACTAAGGCTATTGAAATTGTTATCAGAATATTTTTTTTAAAAACACGTTCACAGGTCCACAAGTTCAGGATTCCTGATCATTAGATGGTCTGTAAAGGCCCTTCCAGCTCTGGTGGTCTCTGTTCTACACCATTTTACCGATGGGTAAACTGAGGCACAGAACGGCAGAGTAACTTTTCCAGAGTCACCCATTAAACCAATCCCAAAGCCAGGCTTAGAACTGGGGCTACTTGACTCCTAGGCCTGCCTCTCCTGGAATGCCTTCCCTGTGTTCTCCGGCCCCTAGAACTTTTGTGTGGTAAATACTTGGTCCCAATAGGTCTCCAGTCTTCTGCCGGAAGAGCTCTTACTCCACTGTCCCGGTAGATTTTCATTTTCTTTCCCCATTGGGTAGAAATGGTTTGGTAACAAGGGAGAATGTATAGAAGTGACTGTGAGAGTCTCCCTGGAAACATAAATTTCAGATGAAAAGAGGTTCTCCTATGTTCTCTAAGGGATCTGCATTCTGGGGGTCCTTCTGTGGTAGATGGGAGGGGAAAAAACTGATCCTGTCCTGCTCCATTTGTGACCTTACAATGGGTCTCTCCTCCTCCTCCTCTGAATGCTTCTTAAGTGTCTGGATTGAGAAAGACCAGGCATTTATTAAGCACCTACTATGTGTCAGGCATTTTGCCAAGCACTTCACAAGTTTTTGTTGTTTAGTCGTTTTCAGTTGTGTCTGACTCCTTGTGACCCGTTTTGGGATTTCCTTGGCAGAGATACTGGAGTGGTTTGCCATTTCCTTCTCTAGCTCATTTGACAGATGAGGAAACTGAGGCAAACAGGGTGGAGTGACTTGCCTAGGGTCACAGAGCTCAGACACAGTAAGTGTCTGAGGCTAGATACGGGTCTCCTGCCTCCAGGCCCAGAGCTCTATCCACTGGACCACCTAGCTGACTCTAGCTGCAGTTGGGTCCTGCCCCCTGCTCCCACAACGAGAGTCCTTAAGATAGCATTCATTATTATGAAAGTTTCTTGGACCTAAAACAAGCCAATCAATGTGGGGTTGGGGGGAGCTCGAGCTTGTATGCGAGGGAATGACTTGCCTGAGACCATGAAGCAGGTAAGCCCGTAAGTAGCAAGGTCAGGATTTGAACCCAGGTATTCCAACACCCAAGTCCAGCGCGCTCCTCTATTCCACAGTGGGGTGCTGGTGGGGAAATAGGACGTGTGTAAGCCACTACAAGAGCAGAGCAGAGTCCTGGCCGGGGTCTTTAGGGAGTTCTCCAGGGGTGTGCCAGTAAATGTTTAACAAGCAGCCCTCTGGAAGGGAAAACGTGTTCATGACACACAGTTTAACCTGCATTATTAACATTATCTCCATCACTTTCTTAAATCTAGACAATCTACAGAACAATAAATCAAACTCTGATCTGTAGCATTTGCTGATTTCTGAGGAGTAAATAAATGTTCATACTAAAAATTTAACTATTGGCTCCAACACAGCCCTAGAATTCTTCATATTGGTCAGAGCTGGTCTTCTTGCCCCAGGAGTGGGAGGAAGAAGAGGCAGAGATGCCCCTTCAGCCTCCTCTATACCTCTGATGAGCTTGGGAGTTGGAGGGGGGAGTGCCTTTTATCGAGACCCCACTCCTGGTGATCAAACTCCTCCTCCTAGTGAGATACACCCTCCCCTCAGTGTGGTGTGGTGGAAAGGGTGATGGACTTAAGAAGGAAGGAACCTCTTACAACATCACTAATGTGAAAATATGTTTAATATGAACGTAAATGTATAGCCTATATCAGATTGTGCGCTCTCTTGGGGAGGGTGGTAGGGAGGAAGGGGGAGAAAAATTGTAAACTCAAAAGCATATGGAAGTGATTGTTGATAAATCAAAATAAATTAATAAAATAAAAAATAAAATAAACAAAAAAAGAAGGAAGGCACCTCAGTCCTACCTCTATTTGCTATGTGACTTTGAACAGATCACGTCCCCTCTAAGCCTCAGTCTTCCAAACTGTAAAATGAGATGATTGGGGTAGACAGGATGCTTAATAATAAAAGTTTTCATTTCCGTAGTGCTTACATACATTATTTCATTTGATCCTTAGATCAGTTCTGTGAGTTAGGTACTATTTTTTTTAACTAGATCTGATTTCATTGGTTAAAAAAGGAACTCCCAGTGAAGAAATTCTCTCCACCAGTGTAGTTTGGCATCTACTCTGCAATGTATGATCTTAGCTGTCTGAGGAATTGAGTGGTGCTGTTATTATCCCCATTTTGCAGATAAGAAAACTGAGGCTCAGGGCAGTCAAGCCACCTGCCCAACACCCCGCAGCTAGTGAGTGTCTGAGGTGGGATTTGAACCCTGGTCGTCATGATTCACTCTAGCCCTCTAAGCTCTGCCATCTGTGATTGTCTAAGTTCTGCTCTGGTACTGGAAAGGGTGTCTGACTGAGCCAATCCAATCAGGTTCTTGGAACGTAGCTAGAGGACCTCCCATGCTTAGCTTGAGGGTGAACCAAAATGGCATGAAATAACTTCAAGTGGCTTATCAGTGAATAGGGGGATGTCTGGGGAGTATGAAGAAATGACATACATGGGGGCAAATGAATTTTGCCTAGTGAGAATTCAAGGAGGAGATCACTTTCCGCTGTTAGGACCCAGGAAGTCTTCATGGAGGAGGGGGCGCCAGAGCTGGGCCTTGAAGGACAGGAAATGTTTCAATGGGCAGAGATGACGGTGTGGAAATGTGGCCTGCACAGATCCAGAGAAGGGGGTAGCTCAAGACCGTTTGACTCTAGGTCTTAGACCAAGTGGTAGGGCTGGGAGGTAGGGGGAACGGACCAAATCCTAGGCTAGCAGAATGGGGCTGGGACAGGTGGAATGGCCCTGACACTTCAGGACCGCCTCGGGCCCCTCGGAGTGAGGGACACGCCCGGTCCTGATCTGCTGGCCTTTACCTCCGTTGGCCTTGATAGGAGCTCTTATTGCCAAGTCTCACCTGACCGTGCAGAAAGAGAAAAGACGGGCCGAGTAGGCCTGGCCAGAGGGCTCAGAGGCGGCCTTCGATGCTTGGGGCCAGAGTATTTGGAAAGTGGGGGCAGAGGACTGAATTTGGTTGTGGTCAGAGATCGGCCTAGCAAGTGCCCTTTCTTCAGGCCTCCCCCACCCTGCTACACCAGCCCATTAATTATTTAAGGTCTTTGGATTACGGCATGAAATATTTATTAAATGGGGGAGCAGGCTGCCTGCCCCTGTGGTGGGCAGAACAGAGAGTGTCCCTCCTCTGGCCTCATGGGTGGACACCTGTGTCCTGGCTCTGCCGCCCCGATTTGTGGTGTGAACTTGGTCAAATCACCTCCCTCTCTGGGCCTCGGTTTCCCCATCTACAAAATGAGGCAGTTGAATAAGACAAAAATAATAAAAATAATGCTGGACTCACAGAGTCAGGAGTCTTAAGCTCCAATCCCATTTTCTGACACTAGCTGGGGAGCTCTCAGAATGTCGTCTCATTTCTGTGAGCCTCAGTTTCCTCACCTGCTGAATGAAGATGATCATGTTTGCAGCCCTCTCCCTTGCTGGAGTTTGTGAGGAAGGTGCTCTCTGTGTATTTTAGTGCTATAGAAATGTGAGTTATTCTTATTATCCGTTTGAGCCCCACCCCAAGTCTCATCCTAGCATGGAGGTGACTCTGAACTCTTGAAAGCTGTGTCAGATAAACCCAAGGCCTGGCAGATAAGCCCACCACCTAGAGAGGCTTCCTGTACTGCCCAGCGATGGCCTGTGGACCTGTCATTTGAGGATGAGGCTGGCTCAATGCAGTGAGGCTCACTCCCAGACTGGGTCCAAGGTGACAGATATTATGACCTTAGTTACTCTGATGAAGTGGGCAGCTAGGGGGCGCCATAGTGCACAAGTGCTGGGTCTGGAGTCAGGAAGACTCGTCTTCCAGAGTTCAAATCTGGCCTCAGACACTTCCTAGCTGTGTGACCCTGGGCAAGTCACTTCACCCTGTTTGCCTCAGTTTCCTCATCTGTAAAATGAACTAGAGAAGGAAATGGCAAACACTCCAGTATCTCTGCCAAGAAAACCCCAAATGGGATCACAAAGGGTCAGACAGGACTGAAACAACTGAACAACACTGTCATGAGCATTACTGAAGAGGGGCTATGACCAGAGGAAATCCTCGATCCTTGAAGCAGTTACTTCTATGATGATTCAGACTCCATGATCCTGCCTTATAGTGATAGCCACTAATAACAAGATTACATGGTGCTTTACGATTTGCAAAACAATTTCCATACATTATTTAATTTGAGCCTCACAACTACCATGTGAGGTAGACACGATGGGATTTATCATCCCCATTTTACAGATGAGGAAACTGAGGCTCGGGTCTAAGTAACTTGTTTATTGTCACACAGCTAGTAAGTGTCAGAGGCTAGATTCCAACCCAGGTCTCGATGCTAACTAAAGCCCACTACCCTATTCATTGTGCCACACTTCCCCCTGGTCTCTATTTGTCCCTTCACCATCCTGGTCACCTTCCTGGATACTTTTTCACTTAATAAATTTTGTTGTTGGGTTTTTTCCCCTTAAGATATGTCACCTAAGGGGCAGTTAGGTGGTGCAGTGGATAGAGCACCGGCCCTGAAGTCAGGAGGACCTGAGTTCAAATCCAACCTCAGACCAAACACTTGACACTTACTAGCTGTGTGACCCTGGGCAAGTCACTTAACTCCAATTGCCCAAAAAAAACCCCAAAAACAAACAAAAAAAAGATATGTCACCTAAAGCTGAACTCAACCCTCCAGATGTGGTCTGACTGGGGTACAGGACATCCTTCCCTGTCCTGGACGCCATGCCTCTCTTAATATGCTATCCAAGATCCCGATAAGTTTTTTGGCTGGCAAATCAACCAGCATATTGAGCTTGCTTCCCACTAAAACCCCCAGAACTTTTTTTAGCCCTGTCTCCCTCCCCAGATTATGTGTGAAGTTGATGTTTTTTTAATCTAAGTTAGTTCCTTTGCCAAGGAATCCAAGTTGTTGGTTACCCAAAGGGTAATGGAGAGTGGCATGATGGGTACAAGAAGGTTGGAGCCTCCAATCTCCAATCTTTGATGTATGGAAGTTATAGCATTAGAGCTCTTTCCAGTGCTGATGTTCTATGTTCTAAGAGTGAGAGCTCCCTGCGGCCAGGGATTCTGTCTTATTCTCACTGGTCTCCCTTACAACATAGCCACATAAACCCAAGGGCCAGGTACACACACAGTAAGTAGGTATTAAGGAAAGAAGGAAGGAAGAATGGAGGGAAGGATGGATGGAAGGAAGGAAAGAAGGAAGGAAGAGAAGGAGAGAGGGAGTGAGGGAGGAAGAAGGAAAGAAGGAGGGAGGCTCTCTATACCAGATGAAAGCTTCCCTTGTACTGAATGCTGGGAATGCTAAGGTTCAGAGCAGGGCACTCACCAATACAGGCATACCTTGTGTATTGCAGGTTTGATTCCAGACCACTGCAATAAAGTGACTATTATAATAAAGAGAGTCACACAAAATTTTTGGTTTCCTAATACATATAAAAGTTATGTTTATACTGTACTGTAGTCTATTAAGTGTGCAATAGTACTATGTCTGAAAAGCCAACGTACCTACCTTAATTAAAAATACTTTATTGCTAAAAAATGCTAACCATTATCTGGGCCTTCAGTGAGTCATAATCTTTTTGCTGGTAGAGGGTCTTGCCTCGATGCTGATGGCTGCTGACTGATCAAGGTAATGGTTGCTGAAAGTTGGGGTGGCTGTGGCAGTTTCTTAAGATAAGACAACATTGAACTTTGCCACATCAGTTGACTCTTCCTTTCACTTGAACACTTGAAGACCATTGTAGGGTCATTAATTAGCCTAATTTCAATATTGTGTCTCAGGGAATAGGGAGGCCAGAGGAGAGGGAGAGAGAACAGCTGGCTGGTGGAGCAGCCAGAACACACACACCATTTCCCAATTATGTTCTCTGTCTCATATGGTCATCGTTCATGGCCCCCAAAACAATTACAATAGTAACATCAAAGATCCCTGATGACAGATCACCCTAACAGATATAGTAATAATGAAAAAGTGTGAAATATTGTGAGAGTTACCAAAATGTGACACAGAAACATGATGTGAGCACATGTTGTTGGGAAAATGGTGCTGATAAGCTTTCTCAACACAGGGTTGCTACAAACCTTAATTTAAAAAAAAAATAGCAATATCTGTGAAGCACAATAAAATGAGGCGTGTCTCTATTAGAAAGGGCTCCTGACTCAGCAGAAGGTTGGTGCCCAAGGATGGGTTCAGCTCCTGTTTCTCTTGAAGAGTTTTCATGAGAAGAGTTCCTGGCATGGTAACCTGGGACCACCAGGTGCCAGGACGAGTCAGGTTCCTTGTTTGGGACAGTGTCAGGCTCTAGTGGTCAATACAGAGATTGTGGCCAGTTCCATGGCACTGGAGAAGGCACATATAATTTACTTGGAATCCTGTGGTCAAAGCTGGACTCAGTCTCAGAGATTAAGCCAAATGAAGGGACATTGGCCATGTGTTCACAGTCCTAGGGGAAAGTCTAGACACCCAGGTGGCCTAGTGTAGGACTGGCTAGAGTGACCATTCAGAAGCCTACATCGAGGTTAAGGTAACAGTGGTGACTAAGGAGTAGATCAGGTGGTAGGTTCAGAAGCCCAGGCCAAGGCAGTAGCAAAGCCTGAAAAGGATAGGTCATAGTGTCCAGATTCCCTGGTTAGGGCCAGAGTTAGCATCTGGAGGTTCAGTCAGGAGTAAAGCCCAAGAAACCAAGTATGGGTTGAGATTTAGATTCCAAAGGAGGCAGGGAAGTAGCCAAAGAATAGAGACCAAGACGGAGAATAGCAGGGTCTGTCTATGTACAACACACCGAGGACTCTAGGCATAGGATCTAGACCCTAATCTGCTAGATAATTGATCTAGGACTGGAAGAAACTTCAGAGGCTGCTAGTTCAACCACCTCACTTTACAGATGAGGAAACTGGGGCCCAGGGAGTTTAACTGAAGACAGTCTTGTTTACCCTGGTTTGTCTACAGGTGCGCTATTCCCCAATGCATTATAGCGGTGTGGTAAAAGAGGGCGAAACACTGGGGACCCTCCCGGTCCAGTTTCTGAGCGCAGGGCCATCAGTGGCCCAGCTGCAACGTAGGCAAGGTTTGTCCTGGCAACAAGGTATTGCAGTAGACCACCGACACTAGCTGTGTGACCCTGGGCCAATCATTTAACCTCTGCTTGCCTCGGTTTCCTCAACTGTAAAATGGAGATAACAGTACCTACATTCCAGGGTTGTGAGGATCCAATGAGAAAATAATGCACATGCTTGGCACTTAGTAGGTGCTATATAAATGTTAGTTGTTGTTGTTGCTAGTGTCCTTGGGCTGCCCAGACCCTGATCATTATGCCTTTTCATTCTGTGTTGATGTCCCTCCTCCATATGGCCCAGTTCCTCCATGTCTCTTTCCTGCTTTCAGACAAAGCCAGATAGAAGCATTGAACTTGAACACTAAAGTCTTTGGTTCCAGTCCAGCCATTGACTCACCACATGACCTTGGACAGAACCCTGTGCTAGGTGAGAGCTACAAAGTTTAGATAGGATTCGGTCTTTGCCCTAAGGGAGCTTCTAATCTAGTGATGTCACTTCCTGTCACTGGAAGACTTTGGTCAAAAGCTGGACCATCACTTGGCAGGGATGTTTCAGAAGAGATCCCTGTTCAGGCATTGGTTTGACCTGATGGCCAAGCAAGGTTGCCTTCCGGCTCTGAGATTCTGTGACATTCTAAGTTCTGTGTTCTAATACTCCTCCCAGCTCTCATGATCTATGTTTTGTGGCCTTATAAAGTTTGAGGCAAAGGGGGCAGCTAGGTGGCACAGTGGATAGAGTGCCGGCCCTGGATTCAGGAGTTCCCTGAGTTCAAATCCGGCCTCAGACACACAACACTTACTAGCTGTGTGACCCCAGGCAAGTCACTTAACCACCATTGCCCAACCGAAAAACAAAAACAAAAACAAAAAAAAGTTCTAGGCAAGAAGCTGTGATGGGGCATGCAGCAGGGAGAGTAACGGGTCTCCCGATCAATTCCACTTTGTAGTTATCAGCCTGATCAACCTAACCTTTGAACTTGACTGGAACTCTCCCTTAGCTTAGCACCTCCTCCACCAAAGAGCTTGACCAGTCAGCAAACAAGGAAAATTGGCTGCTGGGGCATTTGTCATGAAGAAAGAAATAGAGATGTGGGATTCAATGCAATGAGAGTGTTTGGTCATCCAAACTAAGGAAGCAAGCTTGAAACGCACATCCTTTGTCCTTTGGTGGAGGCTGATAGGAGGAGGTGACTCCTACCCTAAGTGGGGTACAGGCTCAGAGTTGAGTGTCTAGCAGGTGGCAATGGATGCCAATGAACCTCCACTCTTTCTCCCTTGGTCCCCCAGTTCCCAAGGTCATTGGTGAGATGGGTGACTATGTTTGAGGTCCAGTCTGGGGTCAGGTTCATGAGAGTCAGAGTTGGGCACAAGAGTGCCCAGCTTGGGTGCCAGCTACCGAACAAAGCAACTCCCAGTCCTGGCCTCCCTGAAACTTGGCTGGCTTGTGTGGCTGTGGGTGGAGGAGGGTGGCCCTGGTGCTTGCCCTCTGAGTCTCTGGTGCCTCCTTGACTGCCAAAGCTCAGTGCATGAGCTCTGCCTCCTGTTGTAGAATATTCCTCTGAGGTGGAAACAGGCTGCATACTGGAACAGGAAGGAAACCGCTGGTTTATTCTGGTCTCTTGCTGGCTCCTCAGGGACCAGAAACATCTCCGCTTGTTGATAAGGAGTTTCTGGGTAGAACAATGGGATGGGGAATGGGGGAGGGGCAGGAGGAGGAGAGGGGAGATCATAGAGTTTAGAGGTAGAACTAGAATTTTGAACCATTTTACAGATGTGAAAATTGGGGCTCAGGGAAGGGGAGTCACCCAGCTGGTTCTCTGAGGCTGTGTCCAGTCCCATTTCTATTAAACCACAGGGGCTACAATAAGGATGGTTGACAAGAAAGCTGAACACACTCTCTGGGGCCCTCCTTAAACCCTGCCTAGCCTGGCATCTTGAAGGGATGGGCTTGGGGCAGCAAGGTTGAGCTGGGTTAGGAGACAAAAGTTGTCTGAGTAAAGCCCCACAGGGCATACCTTTTCTTTCCTTCCAACCTGAATCGTACCAACTACAGAACAGTGGAGCAAGAATGGGGCTTGGTAGCAAAGGAAGCCCACCTGGGCCCTGGGCCAAAACGGCAAGTGGGCTTCCATCCATTTCATCAAGCATTTATTAAAGTGCCTACTGGGTGCTCTAGACACCGGAGTTGCCAAGACAAAAGCAGAACACTTCCTGCCCTCTAGTTGCTTATAATCTTAATGTGTGAACATGCACAGAGAAGCAAATCCACGTCATCTCAGCTCTGATCCTTGCTACTTTGAGCAGCTCTAGACCCCAGGTTCTTAATAATAATGGCTAACATTTATATATAGCACCTACTTTATGCAGGCACACTCTGCTAAGCACTTTACAAGTATTTTATTTGCTCCTTACACAACACTGGGAGGTAGGTGCTTTTACTATCCCCATTTTACAGATGAGGAAACTGAAACCATTCAAGTAACTTGCCCAAGGGCCACATAATAAGTATCTGAGGTTGGATTTGACCTTGGGTCTTCCTAACCCGAGGCCTAGTGCTCTATTACTGCATCACCTAGCTGCCAGTTTCTTGCTCTCTAAAATGAGGGGCTCAGACTTAAGCTTTCCATCTATACATTTGTGATCCTAGGGAGAAAGCAGTCCTAACTGGGGGCCGAGGTGGGGGAAAGACCAGTGGATGTCAGCACCTTCATTGAGTCTTGGAGGAAGGTAAGAATTCTTTAATTGCTCTAAAGCACTTTACATTATTTCATTTGATTTTTTAAAAAAAGTTTTATTGACACCTTTCATGACGGCTCCTTAGTCATTTCTAGGTCTCCTTTGGTTCTAAGATGTAGAAATGAGGAGGAAATGCATTCCAGGCATGGGTCACAACCTTTGCAAAGACATGGAGGCAGAATAAAGGAATTAGTTAAAGGAATAGGGCGGGGTAGGGGAACCTGCAACCTTGAGGCTGCATGTGGCCTTCTAGATCCTTAAGTGTGGCCTTTTGACAAATCCAAATTTTATGGAATAAATTTTATAGAACACATGGATTCTATAAAATTTGGATTCAATACAAAGGTCACACTGAAGGACCTAGAAGGCCACACGTGGCCTCAAGGCTGTAGGTTCCCCACCCCTGGAACAGTTTGGCTGGAATGAAGAATTCATGAAGGACAGCGATGTGAAAGAAAACTGGAGAGGAAGGGTCAAGCCACGCTCTGGAGGCCCTTCGATGCCAAGCTGAGGAGGCTGTATTTTGCAATAGAAAGACATTGAAGCTTCTTAAGTAGGGGAAGAGATTATTTTGGCATCTGTGTAAAGGATGCACTGGAGAGGGGAGAGATCTCTGGGAGATCAATGAGTAGAGGTGATGAAGGCCTCAACAAGGGAAGTAGCCATAGAAACGGAGAGGAGTCACATGTAAGAGATGTTTTGGAGAGATGACTGGTTGGATGGAGGGGCAAGGAAGAGGGAGGTTATGTGTGGGCTTGTAAGTCTAGGCCGCTAGAGAAACGTGGTGCTGCCTTTGACAGAAATAGGCAAGTCTGGAGGAGAATCGGTTTCAGAAGGGAAGATAATGAATTCTGTTTGAGGCATATTGAATTTCAGCTGCTGCGGGTTGAGATGTCTAGCAAGCAAGTTGGTGATACATTATTGGAGTTCAAGAAAGAGTTGAGGGTTGGATAAATAAATTTGGTAGTTATCTGCCTAGGGGCAATCTTGAACCTACAGGAGCAGAGAAATTACCAAGAAATAGTGCAGAGAGAGAAGAAAAAAATGGTCTGGAACAGACTTTTGGGGGACTTTTATAGTTAGGAGTAGAAATGGATGGTGATATGGCGAGGGAGACTGAGAAGGAACAGTTGGAGAGGTAACAGAATGAAGAGGGTACAGTGTCTCAGAAGTCAAAAGAAGAGAGAATATACCAGATGGGGGTTGGTGCTTGACAGTGTTCAAACTAAGGGTGGTCAAGGAGCATGAGGACTGAAGAAAAGCCCTTGCATTTGGCTGTCAAGAGAGCCTTGGCAAACTGGGAGGGAGACGTTTCAGTCAATCGGTGGGGTAGGAAGCCAGACTTCGAGGTGCTGAGAAATCAGTGGATGGTAAGGATGGTAAGAAGCTCACAAGTGGCTTCTTCTAGGTGTCCGGCTATAAAAGGGAAAGCTATAGGATGCTCTGGAGTGGATGGGAGGGTCAAGTGAAGGATTGTTGTTTCTGAAAAAATGTAGAAGACTGAGGTATGTATGTATGCAGAGCCAAGAGATAAGGAGAGATTGGAAATGAGAAAAAGGAAAACATTGGAAGGGTAAGCTCCCACAGGAGACTGGAAGGGCTGGGATCAGGGGTCACAAGTATTTGTTTGCTCTGTCTAAAAGCCAGCCCACCAGTGTCACAGGCTGAAGCAAAGGAGGAAAGAACAAGGGATGATTAGAGGGGTTTGGAGGTGGGGGAATAAGGGGAAAGAGAGAGTTCACAGTGGATAACCTTTTTCTCAGCAAAGTGGAAGTGAGGTAGGTCCTCCTCATAGAGAAATGGGGGAATTGATAGTTTTGAGAGGTTCTGGAGAGAAGAGTTTTGGAAGAATTGCTGCAGAGAGTTTAAGAGAAAAATCAAGGAAGATTAAAAAAGAATGCCTGTGCAACAGTTGAAATTAGATAAATTTCTAGAGTTTTGAGTTGGCACAGTTGTCTCTTGGCAACAGTAAAAGTTGCCGCTTCCTCCAGGGGCATTCACCAGAGAATGAGTAGGAGTGGAGAAGGCAGATAGTGGGGATAACCCAGGGCTGGGGTTTGACAAAGTGTAAGGGGCCATAGGACGAGGCAGGAAGAGGGTTGAAGTGGGGAGTGGAGGGAATGGCAGTGCATGATAGAATGGGTCAGCCTGGAAGGAAGAAAGTGAAGCCTGAGCGTGAGTGTCAGATTGGGAGGATAAGGAAGGATGATGGGACTGCAGGTCACAATGAGGTCAAAGAATAGGTTTAGCTTAACTTGGGGACTTGGTTTTAATACGTTTCAATTCCTGTATTTCAATATATTTGGTTTCCTTTGTAATTTTACATATTTTTATGCATTTAAAGACATTATTCTGAAAAGGGGTCCAGAGGATACACATGCAAAAAAAAAAAAAGGCTATGGACCCCTGGTTTAAAAAGAGTGAGATAGAGATGGAGGAATAGATGCCTAGAATCAGAGAGAGGACTTTGGGAGGGCAGGATGGTGGATGGAGCCCAGGCATGGGTGATGGCGAGAGCTCAGGTGGCTACTAATAGGTCTATCGAACTCTCCAAGTATGAGGGCAAGGGTGAAGTTGGAGAGAAGACTGTGGACCAGGTACTTGTCCTGAAGGAAGGGGGTGCTGCCACAAGGACCTGGCGTGGGTAGTCTGTGGAGCAAGCCTTAAAGGAGGAGAGGTTGTGTTGTGATGATGGTGGTAGAGAAAAAGTCAAGAGTGACAATGAGGATCACAGAATGTGCCTTCTCCTCCTTCTCTTCTCAGTCCAGTGTGGTGGGAGGCTGGGGGGGGACATATGATGGAAGGAGGAACATCTATTATTGGTGAGACCAGTGAATACATGAAAAAACAGATGAGAGCTGAAAGAGACCTCTGAAATCATGTAGTCCAACCTTACCTCTCTTTCCCATTTTACAGTTAAGGAAACTGAGGCCCTGAGAGGTTTAAGTGATTTGTCCAGGGTCACAGGGCAGTAATTAGCAAAGTCAGGATTTGAACTCAGGTCCTCTGGCTCCAAAATCTACTGCTCTTACCTCTGTACCATGATGCCCTGAGAAAACAAACAAGTGTGAGGAAGAGGTCTAGGGTGGAGGAGGGTTTGTTAATGACTGAGCAGAAGAGGCGAGGGACGGGGTAGAGGGAAGGCTGAGCTTGATGGTGACGAGAGATCCAACGGTGGTAGCAGGTGTGGATTTTTGCCTCAGAAGGCAGTGATTCTGAATCACAGGGATTCAGAGGGAGGAGGAAGTGGGAGTTTTCTAGCCACAGAATGGGGGAAGCACTAGCTGAGTCAAGCTCCCACAGGAGGGGAGGCTGTGATGACAAAGGGCAGAAGTCTGGCTCTCCTCAAACACCAGGGAAGAAGGGCCAGAGCCAGTGAGGAGATCAGGTTGGACAGATGGGTCAGGATCCTCTGGACACTGACTGGACTCACACTTGGCACTTTGCCTCCTTCCAACATGGCAGCCAATGACACCCAGAAGATCTCCTTCCTGTGACACATGTGCTTGGCTTCTGGTCGGGCCCCGTGTCCAAGGCCCTGATCCTGGAGCAGGTCCTGGCTAGCCAGAGGCCCAGCATCTAGGCACTCATGGCCTCTGGATGGATATCTGAGCCGCTGTTGCTTCAGATCTTACAGAGAAGCAAGGCAGAGTAAACATCCCTTCCACACGCCGCATACAGAAGTAGGTTTAGGGGTGAGGAAGTCTCCAAATCCAGCTCCTAAGGGGGAATGAAGTTAGAGCCCCACTCTTCCCGGTTCAGTGACAGAGAAAGGGCTCTGGGTAGGACCCATGGCCCCCATCACCCTGGGGGCTCAGTCATAATGGACAGTCACGCCACAGTCCTCCCAGGGTAGGACCTGCCTTCATGCATGGTGGGAGGCTGTGGAACAGTGAGGGTCTGAGAAGGGCCAGGGCTGGAACATCCATCCTTACTGGGCAAGTGATGACAGATCAGCCCTGAGATCCCTGGTTCCCTGATGGGTAAGTGGCCATGCTCCACTGGCGTTGCATATGCTTCAGTAACATTGCTTGCAAGGGCCTGGGCCTCAGCTGCTGAGTACCACGGTAGAGTATTAGCCCTAAAAGGACCAGCTCAGCCCCAGTGAAAGGTAGGATGGGAAAGTGTGGCATACCAGGCTCAAGGAAGGACATATTGAGTGCCTACTATGTGTCAGGCACTATGTATTTTACAAATATTATCTCATTTATTCCTCACGACAACCATGCAATGAAGGTACTATTATGATCTCCATTTTACAGTGAGGAAACTGAGGCAAACAGAGGTAAAATGACTTGCCCAGGATCACACAGCCAATAAGTATCTGAGGCCAGATTAGAAAAGGATGCCACATTTGGAGTCCTGGGATCTCCATTAAGGTCCTATCTTTCCCACTTACTAATTAAGTAACCTAGGCAAATCACTTTCCTTCTGGATGCCTCAGTTTCCTCATCTGTAAAATAGAGGTGATCATACTCACACTAGCTATTTCAAAGGGTTGTGGTAACGATCCGTGAGATAATATACATACGGTGCTTTGTAAATCCCAAAAGTCACAAAGTAAATGTGAGTTGTTATAATTATGTAATTATTACAAAACAATAAAAAAAACACCTCATATGTCTCTAGTGCTTTAAAGTTTACAGAATGTCTTCCTTATAATCACCCTGTGAGGGGTGTGGTGTAAGGATTATCATCCCCATTTTATAGATGAGGAAACTGAACCTTCCCAAAGTAAAATGACTTAGCCAGGATTACACAGCTAGTAAGTGTGAGAGCTTACACCCATATTTCCTGACTGGTTTCAGTGTTTCTTTTTTTTTTTTTTTTCCATTTCTTTATGTTGGAGAAGGAGGGGGCATTGGGCTAGAGGATTAGGGTGGGGTTGAATTGCGGAGGATCTCCAAGCCCAGGCTTCCCAAGTTTGCATTTTATTTGGCTGTGAGGGACCACAGGAAGCTCTCCCTCAGGGGAATGCTGGAGAGGAAAAGATGGCCTGCCATGAGATGTCATGGTATGCAAGCCCCATCCAGCCCTCTTTAGGCAGGCAGAGGCGGGTAGCAGGAGTAAGTCAGCCTCTAACGCTCAGACAAAGGTGCGCTTTGTTACAGCCAAATAACGCAGGGTCTCTGGAGAGCAGAAGGCGGCCCACGTGGCCATCACACATGCCGTCCCCTTCCTACAGCATGAACTGGGAGGATTGTCAAGGGCGGGGGTGTGAGGGACTGGGGCAGAGAAGGCCCTTGATTTATGGAGCTGTTAGGCCTTCCCCTCCCCAAATCTCCAAGCATGGAAAAGTGAAGAGGATACTTCAACTTTGCCCCATTTAGTCTTACCTCCCCAACTGGGCTCTGAGCTCCTCAAAGGCAGGGACCAAGAAACAGGGGCCTGCCTCGGTTGAACACTGAGTCAAGGAGCTCTTGCGATCTTCCCTTTTCACTCAGGAGAGCAACACACCTTCTGCTGTCTCTGTGGGCTGTGGTGTGAAGAGCTCTGGGCTTGGGGTCAGGAGCCCTGGCTTCCAATCCCATTTAACTAGCTGTGTGACCACCTCTAAGCAGGTCACTCAGTCTCTCCTGAGTCCCTGGCAGTGTAAAATGAAGACTAAATATTTGCCCTTCCAGATTCCCATGCATTATGTAAGCCACAATCATAGAATGTTGGAGCTGGAAGACACCTTCGAGCCTGTCTATTGCAACACCCCCAATCTCACATTTAGATGAGGAGAATGAGGCTCAGAGGAAGAAAGAGACCCACTCATGAAGTCAGAACTCAAACCTGATCTTTTTTTTTTAAGGCAATTGGGGTTAAGTGACTTGCCCAGGGTCACACAGCTAGTAAGTGTCAAGTGTTTGGTCTGAGGCCGCATTTGAACTCAGGTCCTCCTGACTTCAGGGCCGGTGCTCTATCCACTGTGCCACCTAGCTGCCCTACCATCAATCAAACCTGATCTTCCGGCTGGCTCCAGAGCCATGACTTCCCAGCCCTCCCCACTTGCATCCCTACCTCTTCACATTTTTCTGGAGCACTCTGGACCTCTCCTTTGCCGCTATTACCTTCTACTTGGTATCATTTCTGTACATGTCTTGTTAAAATATTAGAGTATAGTGGAATTACATGAATAGATGTTCCTTTTAGTTCAAGGGTTCTAACCTGGGGTCCACAGTCACCCCCTCCCCCGTTTGTGAACTTAAATGGGAAAAAAAATAGACCTTTATTTTCACTAAGCTTTGGTTTCTTTTCGTCATCCTATATATTTCATTTTATGCATTTAAAAATGTCATCTGAGGAGGGGTCCATAGGCTTGCCCAGACTGACCACCCAACTCCACCCCCAGGGCTCTTCCCATTGCACCACGCTGTCTCTCTGTGAGTTCTTTTCTGTTGTTGTTATAATTATCATTATTACTTAGCGGTAGGAAGGACAAAGGAGAATAAGAACCAGTGCTTGCTTTCAGGGAGTTCACAGTCATGGGGAGACCAACCAGGTAAGTGTAGGAAGAGGCAGAATAGACCAGCTAATATCTGTGTGGCGCTTTAAGGTTTGCTAAGGCCTTCGCAAATATTGTCTCATTTGACTCTCACAACAACCTTAGGAAGTAGGTTATTATTAGCCCCATTTTACAGATGAGGAAACTGAGGCAGAGAGGAAGTGACTTACTCAGGGTCACACATCTAGTTATCGTCTGAGGTTAAATTTGGAAGTAGGCCTTCCTGACTGCAGGCCCAACAGTTTATCCATCAGGCCATCAAAAAGGTAAAAATAGGAGAGGTTTCCAGAGTTGGAGACAAGGGTGAAAGAGGCGTTATGAGGCTAACAGGGATTCCTAAACCAACTTAGTGAATGGCATAGAAAGTTCAGACTGTATGATTTGAGCTAGGTCTTGAAGGATGGCTTTTCAGAGTCAGCAACAAGGAGGGCAGAGGCCTCTGAACTGGCATAAGCAGGAGCCTGGCTGGTGCAGCAAGCACAGAGTGTTTTCAAGTAGCGGTGAATAGACCCAGTAGTTTAATGCAAGGAGAGGTGGATGGAGGAGGGCCTTGGATGCCAGGCTGAAGAATTTGTTTTTCATCTTGAAAGCAATGGGAGACACTAAATACTTTGATCAGAGAAGTGGCTTGTCAGAGATGACAGGTGGGGCTGAGGCAGGAAGGTAAGGATATAGCGAGAGGAAGAAAACACCGGAGATAGCAGAAGAGCCCAAAGGGTTTTGGTAAACACCTGGGGTGTGTCTGTGGGTGTCTGTGGTGTGGGTGTGGGTGATTGGTGGGTGGGTGTGTATGTGAAGGGCGTAGGGGGGGTGAGTTTTGTGGTGGGTGTGTAGTGTGTGTGTGTGTGTGTGTGTGTGTGCGCGTGCATGTGCTCGTGTGCTCGTGTGCTGGAGTGAGGTCCCCCTTTCCTGGAGGTCTTCAGCAAAGGCAGGATAATTACTTGACTGGACAGTGAAGTGGGGTGGTGACGTTTTAAAACAGGAACACCTGAGTTTGAATCCCACCTCAGACTTCATCTGTTGGACCCTGGGAGAGTCACTTAAGTCACTCTCTGGGCCTCAGTTTTTTCATCTGTAAAATGGACACAGTAGCCCCTACCTTACCCAGGGTTGCTGTGAGGATCGAATGAGATGATACACGAAAGCACTTTGTAAACCTGAAAACGTTATTATGAGCGTTAGTTGTTGTTGTCATTATTATATGGTCGGGAGGAATCTTGGATGGCTCTGGGTTTGGCCAGATGGCCTTTGAAGTCCCTTCTAAGCCTGTGATTCTGAGGCTAAGAAGCCAGTTAAGAGCTGCTGGGAAACAAGACGCTAAGCTCAACAGTGATCTGACGTACAGAGAGGGCTGGGGACAGCCGTGAGAAGGGCTGCGAAGGAAAGAATCGAAATGGAAGGATGGAGAGGACTGTGGGAATGAGGAGTGGAGGACTAGAACAGGGAGAGCCATTAGAACATGAGTGTCAGGTCTGGGAGGGCCCTTACAAGAACACAGGATGTCAAAGGTGGGAGGGCCCTTAGGACACAGGATGTCAAAGG
>NW_020948951.1:6674014-6705815 GCF_900497805.2 Vombatus ursinus | reverse complement strand
CAGGATGTCAAAGGTGGGAGGGCCCTTAGGACACAGGATGTCAAAGGGGGGAGGGCCCTTAGAAGAACACAGGATGTCAAAGGTGGGAGGGCCCTTCAAAGAACACAGGATGTCAAAGGTGGGAGGGCCCTTAGAACACAGGATGTCAAAAGTGGGAGGGCCCTTAGGACACAGAATATCAGGGCTGAGAGGGGCCTCAGAACACAGGGTGTCAGAGCTGGAAGAACCCTTAGAACACAGGATGTCAGAGGAATAATCAGTTCACAAGCATTTATTAGTGTTTTATATACCAGGCATTGTGTCCTTAAGCCCTGGAGATATAAAGACAAAAATGAGACTCCCTGCCCTCAAGGGCTTCCATTCTACAAAAACTTTAAAGACAGTCTCTTTTTCTATCATTTTATAATGTGATATAAACACTAGTGGCACAAAGGATAGAATACTGGGCTTGGAGTCAGGAAGTTTTGAGTTCAAATCCAGCCTCAGATACTTACTAGCTGTGGGACCCTGGGCGAGTCATTTAACCCTGTTTGCCTCAGTTTCCTCATTTGTAAAATGAGCTGGAGAAGGAAATGGCAAACCGCTTCAGTATTTCTGCCAAGAAAACCCCCAAAAGGGGACACAAAGAATTGGGCACGACTGAAAAATGACCAAACAGCAACATAAGCACTAGCCTTAGAATAAGAAGATGCTATTCTTTGGTTTGAATATCAAGTCTGCCGTTGGTGTGACCTTGGACAAGCAGCCCATGACCTCTCTGGGCCCCAGTTTCCTCATCTGGAAAATAAAGAGGTTGCACCAGATAATCTCTTACAAGGCCTTCCAGCTCGAAAATCTATGATCCTATAGATGGAAAAACTGAGGCCTGGAGAATGGAGAGCCTTGCCCAAAGTCACCCAGTTAGAAAATAGCAAAGCCAGAAATAGACCCCAGGCAGCCTAGGTCACCGCCAAGGTCCTGACTACATGAATTGTGCTTCCTTCTCCTCCTCCTCTACGAAGTCTATGATTGGTCCCTGTTTTGGAACCCCGGCCTGCCTACTGCCAGCCAAGGGCAGGGCTGCCCCTGCATTTTCTCTGCTCTTTATTAGGAGGGGGAGCCAGCCCTCTGTCCAAAGTTCACACTGTTAAAAATCAATATTTTCACATCAAAGGGAATGCTGACAAACCATTGCATTTCTGGAAAGCCATAAATAACTCTGTTGTGAAAAGCATGGACACAATCAATTTCTTGGTGGCTCTATTCTGATTAGCTGGCTAATCTACAACAAGCTCTGGGGTCCAGGGAGGATTCCCTATTATCTATCTGCTGGGCTGGGGTTCTGGATGACTAAGGAGAGTTTCTCACTTTAAGTGCAAAGTGCCATCTATTAATTATAGCAGAAGGAGGGTTCAACCTAGAATCAGGACCTTCCATCCAAATCCTGGCCTTTATCACTACCTAGTTATGTGGCTAGGGCCTCCTCTAGGCCTATTTCGTCTCCAAAACAGGGATAAAAATGCACTCTGTCGTGGTGTGGCAAAGGGGCCTAAATTCGGAGTTCAGAGAAGTTCAGACCACTTTGTCTGAATCTCAACCTTATCACTAATTAGTTAGGGAGCATGGACATACTTCCTTTCTTTATAAAACAAGGGGGTATTATGATACTCTATTATGGGGTGAAAAGAGCCCCAGCCTCAGTGTCAGAAGTCCGACTTGCAGTGTGACTTGTTCTCCCTCTGAGGTTCCTCCTGAAAAAGGACAGGGCTGGACTTTGGCTGGGGGTCTTTATCTTTTTTCTGTCCTGGACCCCTTTGGCAGTAAGACTGGGGAAGCCTAGGGACCCCTTTTCAGAAAAATGTTTTTAAATGCACAAAACAAAATGCGGAGGATTACAAAGGAAACCAATTCTAGTGAAATACAGTTATCAAGTTCACGTACCCCAGTCGAAGAACCCCTTTCACTAAACAGTGGTGAGGGGCCCTCCCGGGTCTGGATCTTCTGAACTCCGCTTCCTGGGCGTCATCGTGAGAAAAGTGCTTTATGAACCTAAAAAGTTCAGTAGAAACGCACATTATTGCCCCGAAGATCATTAGCACAAACCTCCACTCAGAACCGTGGAAAAGGGTTCAGTTTCTCATTCTCACCTCATGACTACCAGGACTGTGTTTCTGACCAACCATAGCCTGGACTCATTAGACAACACAAACACAAAAAGATCTAGGCATTTGGAGAATGTTTCCAGATTCTTCTCTTTCCCAATCCTCTCTCCACAGAGCTGCCAAAATCACCTTCCTAAAGCACAGGTGTGAACCTGTCACTCCCCTACTTCAGGATTCCCTCTAGCCACGTCTACCCTGAGCATGTGAAGATTTCCCCCAGTGGTGAGTAATGGGGCAGATGAGAACAATTTGTTCCAATGGCCATCCATGAAGGCCACGTGCGGAGCTGAGAGCTTGCCAAGGTCATCTGCTGCATCCCGGACCATCATCAGTGGTCTTGACTTTTGTCTTGCCACTGGACTTTAATGACTCTGGGATACCAAGTGAGGCTGCCAACTGCATAGCTCTGCCTCACTTAAATCTAATTCACCGAGTCACAACATCACCCTGTGATGACATTGGCCCTCTTCAAAAAGAGGGATGAACAAGAGTAAGATACAATCTGGTTCCAGCCTCGCTTCCGTTTCATTCCAGGCTCATTTCATATCGCTCCCTTTTGCAAACTACAAATTACGACCAAACCACCCTCCTTTTGCCCTTCCTTGACCTTGGAGTTCCATCTCGAGCCTCTGTCCCTTCATCTCCCATGTGGGAAATACTCTCTTTCACTTCTGGCTCTTAGAAATCCTCTGCTTTCTTCAGGCTCAACTGAGGGGCCACCTCCTACAGAAAGCCTTCCCTGAGCTCCTTAGTTCTTCACCACTTTCTCATGCCTCTCAAATTAAGTCATATTTATTTATCTATGTAAATGCCCAGGGTGGTGCTGGACCCTGCTCAAACTGGCTGACAAGAACTGATTGTTAAACTTTTGGGGTGAGCATTTACACCTTGGAAGTTGGCAAACAATACAAATTGAGGCTCATGGCTTGTTTTACTATTTTGTTGATTGTCTAGACTTAAGTGATGGAGAAAATGCAAATTAAACTTAGAAGTGTGTTCTTCAAACTTTTCTTTTTCTGGAGAGCCAGTTGTTAAATACTTACAAGCATACTACTGGTAGTATTCCTCCAGTAGACTATAAGGACTTATTCCTTCTTCCATCTATTTAACACTCATTTATGAAGCATCTTCTAGATGCAAGGTTCCATATATGCTAGGACTCAGTGAAACAAAACTTTGCATCCAGTAGGTGCTTCATAAATTCATCCTGAATGAATTGGAGGAAGGAATAATAAAGGAATTGAATGCATTGAGGGAAAGTGCATCTATTCCCACAGTGTAGTGCAGTGGAAAGTGCCCTGGATAGGCCAGCAAAGCTGGGTTCTGGGCCAGCTCTGTCACTAAGTAGTTGGGGGAGTCCTTCCCCATCCAAGTTCTCAGTTTCCCCAGCTATACAATGAGAAGATTGGCCTCTATCGACAAGCTCCTTTCCAAGTCTATGAGCGAGAGGTTCTGACTCTGTTTTTAGGTTTGGGGTAATGGGTTTGCTGAATCTAATCCCTTGACAAGCCTTGAAGGCAGACCCAAAAGTGCACAGTATGTATTCAGCAAGTATTTGAAGACTGACCAAGAACCAAGCCCTTTCTGTGATCACATTGATCTGAATGTTCCTTTCATTCTAGGAAGACTGCATTCTAGCCATGCCTGCTTATCCTGTGTGATTTACACATGGCTTGTCTGTGTCATTGTTTTTTTTTTTTTTAATTTTATTTTATTTTTAAAAGTTTTTGGATGTTTTTGTTTTTCACTCCCATTCTTCCCCAACCCACGAGCTTTTCCTTGTAGCAAAGAAAAATAGTTAAGCAAAACTAACCCACGTAGAGACCCATTTGACAGTATATATAATATTCCACACCCACAGTCCCCCATCTCTACACAAAAGAAAGATGGTTACTGCACATACTCTTCCAAATAGTTTATCATAACCCAAATCAGATCAGGCTACCCTTTCTGGCTGGCTGGTTTCATGACAAGCTTCCTTGGGTCACAGCTGCTAAAAACACATGGGCTGCTCCCAGAGGGCAGTGCCCACAGAACGGCACTGGCTTCTGGGTGTGCCATCCTGTGATTGAATTCATTATTGAACCAGGAACTTTGAGGGAGAAACTAGGAATTAAAGAAATAAGCAACGAGGTAGCAAATAACAGAGCAAGAATTCACACCTAGGTCTTCTGATCCTAAATCCCATGCTGTTTCCACTAACCCCTGCTTGCATATGGAGATGGGCTGTGGTGGTAGCAATCCTCCTCCCCCTAGAGGAGACTTAGCATTGTATAGCAGAAGGAGCACTGAGGCTTGGGGTTAGAAAGTTCTGCCTTTGATGCTTGATAGCGTGTGTGTGTGACTGGAAGATGACATCACCAAAAGGAAGATAATTCTTGCCCCCATCTGCCTTATCGGATTGTGTGGAAAACTTCAAAGTGCTATAAAAACAAGAACAGTTATTTTGAGCAAGTCATTATCATTTCCTGGGCCTCCGTTTTCTTATCTGGAAAATGGACTAGAATGCAAGGCATCGTGAAGAGTGCTGAAACTGAACTGGGAGACATGAGACTTGAATTGGAATCCTGGCTCTGCCACTCACTATATGTGTGACCTTGGGCAAATCACTTTACTTTTCTGGGTCTTGGTTTCCTTATGTATAAAATGAGAAGGTTGTACTACATTACCTCTGAACTCCCTTCTAATTCTAAATCTGTGATCTTCTAAACTCTAAAGTCACTTACTATCGTAATTTACGTTATTATGGTAAGTCCTAGTTCTGATGATCTTAACCATTTCCGCCAAAAGGTAATCTACAAATGCCCATAGGGACGATGTTGCTTCTTTCCAGTTGGACAGGAATTTATTAAATGCACAGTATGCAGTGTGGGATTCAGAGATAAAAATGAAAAACTGCCTCTGCCCTCAAGGAGTTTATGTTTTACCAGAGGGTAAGATGCAACATAATTTGAGGAGGGAGAGGGGAATAACTCTAGGAAGAATCAGGAAAGGTGGCACATGAGCTGAGTCTTGAAGAGAGCTAGAGATTCTAAAAAGCAGAAATGAGGGAGTGTGTCTCTGGCATGGGGAACAGCCACACAAAATCATGGAGGCACAGGATGGAATGCCACATTTGGGGAAGAACAAGTAGACAGTCTTGGATGAAATATAAAAAAGTGTATGAAGAAGAGTTATGTGAAATAAGTCTAGAAAGGGAGGGAGGCTAGAGTCAGACTGTGAAGGGTTTTAAATGCCAAGCTGAAGAGTTCAAATTTTATCCTAGAATCAGTATCGAGCCAGTGCAGTTTCTTGAAGCAGGGGACTGATTTGATTTGACCAGTGCTTTAGGAAGATTGTTTGGGCAGCTGTGTGGAGGATGGACGGGAATAGGGGAAGACAGAGAACAGGCAGGCCTGTTAAGAGGCTATGAGAGTAGTCTAGATGAGAAGTAATGACAGCCTCCAGTAGGGTAGTGGCTATGAGAGTGGAAAGAAGGGATGATGGATGGGAGAAATCTTGTATAGGAAGAGTCAACTGGTGAGGCTTGCCAGATGAATGAATATTTGAGTATAGACAAGAGAGAAGACTCAAGAATCATTCCAAGGTCTCTAGAATTCCAAGGTCCCCCAGATATTTGGGGAGATGATGACTTCTCTGAATGCCCAAGATGTTAGGATTGCCTTTCTTAAACAGTGAGACAGTTCTCCTGTTCCATGGGCGACGAAAGCTTCAACTTGTCATTTTCAGGTTTCTGGAACAAAGAAATTACTTTCCAATTCTTAAAATACTTACAACCCACCCTCACCCCCACCCCCCACCATACACCTGCTGTTAAAGAAATCCTTCTTTATTTGTCCCTTCCAATTGTCAAACTGAATTAATTTCCTTTAAGGGAAGGGAAAGGAGAGAAATAAGCATTTATATAGTGCCTACTGTGTGCTAGGCAGTGTGCTAAGCACTTTACAAATATTATCTCATTTGATCCTCACAACAAGTCTTCCAAGTAGGTGGGTGCTGTTATTATCCCCACATTTTATTATCCCTGAGGCAGACAGGTAAAATGACGTGACCAAAGTCACACAACTATTGTCTGAATACAAATTTGAACTAGGGTCTTTCTGACTGCACTTTACCACCTAGCCATTTGCTTTTTTTTTTTTTCAACAAACAAAAAACCTTGATGAAGTTATTAATATGACTAGTCTTTGTCCTGGAGAGGAAAAGAGGCATCTTCCACCTTTCCTCAGAAAAGTAGAATCCTATGGGTACAGGATGTCATTTACACTAAAAGCTATCTTGATACATCAGGTGGTTTTTCTTTTTTTTTCTTTTTTTTAATAAGGGAAGGAAATTGCAGTGACATAAAGCCAAAAAGGTACAAATGAAATATCTTTATTTTTTAAAAAAATTTAAGAAGTCATTAGAGGATTCTTAATTGTCAGGGCCATTAAGAATCAGAGATGGAGTCTGACGCCCTTGTTTTAGAGAGGAGAAAACAGGCTTCTAGAATACATAACTTGCCTTGGGTCACACAGCTAGGAAGTCTGTGAAATCTGCTGGTAAAATAGAGCTATTTTACAAATGGGAGGGGGGAGGAGGGGAATGATGTCACAAAAAAATGAAAGTGAAGAACACTGAAGCAAGTCCCCTGACTCTTCAGCCAGCCAAGATCGGGGGGAAGGCTGGCTAGAGAACTCCCAGTTGGGGTATGAGGGATGATTACTCACATGTGCTTTTCTCTTTCTTTCTCTCCTCCTGCCTTTAGCAAACATGGATACCTTCAGCACCAAGAACCTTGCCCTACAGGCTCAGAAGAAACTCCTGAGCAAGATGGCCTCCAAGACTATGGCCAGCGTGTTCATTGATGACACAAGCAGTGAGGTGCTGGATGAGCTCTACAGGGTGACAAAGGAATTCACCCGGAACCGCAAGGAGGCTCAAAAGATCATTAAGGACCTCATCAAGATCGTCACGAAGCTGGCTATCCTCTATCGCAATGGGCAGTTCAGCCCAGAAGAGCTGGCACTGATGGAACGCTTTCGAAAGAAGGTCCACCACCTGGCCATGACAGCAGTCAGCTTCTACCAGATAGACTTCACATTTGACCGTCGGGTCATGGCCACCACCCTCCACGAGTGTCGCGACTTGCTGCACCAGGCTGTCAACACACACCTGACGAGCAAGTCCCATTCTCGTATCAACCACGTCTTTAACCACTTTGCAGACTTTGAATTCCTGGCGGCTCTATATGGACCCTCTGAGCCCTACCGCTCCCACCTGCGACGGATCTGTGATGGCATCAATAAGATGCTGGATGAAGACAGCATATGACCTCAGAAACTATATGAAACACAGGGGCAACTATCCTGCTCTTGGCTTTGGAGGTGGGGGAGAAGATATACTCCTTATTCTTATTTCTTTTCTTCAAATCTGAATCTAGCCCCGACTCGATCTTCTCCCACTCTTTACGGTATAACGGGATTTGCAACCCACAGAATCGTTTTACCAGCAGATTTCACAGGCATCGCCTCCACCTGTGTAGGAAACGCTCTCAGGGAACGTAGGAGCCCAAGGGGGAGCTTTCTGCTTCAAAGAGCAGTGCATTTTACCATGGAGAACACGGCATGGTGACTAGCAGCACCTCAGCTTCGAGGAGCTGGCCACACACTGCAAGGAATGTCCCATCCTCTGACTTGGTCTGAGCTCTCATTCCTGTGTGTAGCTCAGGAACTGCCCTGTGGTCTTATGAGATCCAGCTGCATGCATATCTCTGAAAGCCCAGTGTATGCAGTCCAAGAGCTGGCTAGGGAAAAACCTACCGCAGAGGAGCAGGCCTCCTTCCCACTCACAATGTTAACAGGACTTTGGGGTTGTTTCATGCAAAGCTAGTGATGGCTGAGACATTTATTCAGCAGACTAAGGGAAAGGCCTGGGAGTGCCAGTACATGCAGGCTTAGGTGCTGTCTCTATTTGCAAGGCCTGAAAGAAGGTTCAAAAAGGTTGGTTTTGTTTCTTTTTTCTTTTCTTTTCTTTCCTCTTTTTTTTAAAAGGACTCACAGCTTTGTAAGAACCAGATCTGCTTAGGATGTATTCTTAGGCTACAGAAACAGCTTGCCGAGGGAAGACAGATATTACTGTTGAGAAGAGATTGATGGTTCATCTTACACGTCCCTTTTTGAACTCAAAGACGTACAGTTGTTTGTCCTGTGGTATTTTTCCACTGTGGCTCGGACTCCCTTTCCACATGTGGGCAAAAGGCCATGACCACCCCTATCCTCATCCATGAGATGTAAATTAATCTTCTGTACTGTAGATCCTCATTTCCAGTGAGATCAGAGATGCAGCTTCAGACCAAATGACAAATGGGCACTTTGTTTATCCTAAGAGGAACCAAGTGGTTCCCAAATGACCTTCTGTCCTCAGTTCCTCCAACTGATTCTATCAATATAATTGTGTTTGTTCCTTGGTCACTATCCAATCTGTCCTTAGTATTTCATGGGTTTGGGATTAAAAAAAATTTTTTTTTAAAGACAACTGACACTACTGAGCTATTTAAATAAAATCACGTTATCTTCTACTTGGACTGGCTCAAAATTGGTAATTAAATGGCATGCAACTGGTTCCCAGTCTGCTCCCTCTTCCCTTTTGCCTCCTAAATGGAAATAATGGTCCCAGCACTGCACAAACGATCATACTCCTGTGACCTTTTCTGACAAGAGCTCCCATTTCCCCATCCCTCAGCTCGGAGGCTACAGGCAGTGGGAGTGTGGGACGCTCTACTCCAAAACAAGGGTTCGTTTCAGAATGTGGTCAGCTTGGCTGTGGACTCCAAAGACCAATGCAACTCGGGTTTGTTATTCATCTTAAAAGCACAAGTATTAAGACACACACACACGCACACACACGCACACGCACGCACCAGTGTAGGGGGGAGTTGGAAGAAAAGCCTATCCACGCTAGCCAACAAACTGACTGAGGTGGTCTGTCTGGAGCTGCAAGTCCTTTTTCTACCCATGCCCCCCGCCCCATGCCAAATGCCGCTGAGGGCACTGTCCGCATCCCACACATCAAAACAACTGAAAAGGAAGTGGGCTGCCCTAAGGCAGAAAGCAGAGCCCTGGATAAATCCCCGCCTGTTTGACTGGTGGGGGACCAGAGAAGTAAGACTATTTTGTCTTAGACGGGGACAATCCACAGCTTAGAACTGGGTTTTGTCATGTACGAATTACCCCCTTAGTGAAGGCAATGGGTCCTTGGCAGACCCAGGCTTTGCTTATCCTTTCAGCCTCTTGCCTGCTGTGAGGACTGCAGCCAGAGGCTTTTGCAACCCTGGTCTTTCCGATGACTACAAGGTTTGGAACACGGTGCTGTTTTGCCTGTCGGATGTTTCCTGCTCCTCTGTCAGTTCACAAAGCAGATACGTTTCAGGCTTTCGTGTTCCAAAGCCCAACCACCTTCAGTCTAAGTACATTCCCCCCTACATGGAGGCTAATTTATACTTAACAAGGAATCTCTGCACTAGAATCACTGTCAGAGACCACCCAGTCCTACCTCCTCATTTTGCAGAAGAGGCTCAGAGACTGCCTCGATGTCTCCCATCTAGTCGCACAGCTCCCACCTTAATGCCAGACCTCATTAGCATCCCCGAGATCTATCCAATAAGCTCCTAACTGGTTTTCCCACCTCCACCGTTGGCCCCACCCTCCTCCAAGCCACTTTATGCAGCTGCCAGGTTCATTTTCATGCATCAATCTGGGCATATCATTCTTCTGTTTAAAAGCCTCAGTACCTACCAAGTCGACACTACTTAGCCTGGCACTCAAGGCCCTCCATGAACTGGTACCACCCTATCTTTCCAGCTCAAACAGGACAACTCTGTCCATAGCATGGGCCCTATGCTCTACCTCCATATGCTGACCATGACAACTAGACTGTTTCCACCACTATTACTTCCCCATCCTTTAAACCCAGTTCATATGACACTGCTGAAAAGTCTTCCCCAACTCCTACGTGGCCATTCTTTCCTTCCTTCCGACCCCAGAGAGCCCCTCATTTTCGTTTCAGGCGCTTAACATTTATTATTGTTAGAGTACCTGCTGTTAAGTCTATTCCCTTGTAGACTGTAACCTCCATGAGGAAAGAGCCTAATTCAATTTTCCTATTTCCCAAACTCTTCAATGGAAGTGATTTGCCCCGAGTTGTTTATTGTTCTTTTTTTTCAGTCATGGCAGACTCTTCGTGATGCCATTTAGGGTTTACTTGGCAAAGATACTGGAGTAGTCTGCCATTTTCTTCTCCAGCTCATTTTACAGATGAGGAAAGTGAGGCAAACAGGGTTAAGAGACTTGCCTGGGGTCACACCGCTAGTAAGTGTAAGTGGTCACACCTGAACTTGGGTCTTTCTGACCCCAGGGCCAGCACTCTATCTACCGAACCAGAATTGCACAGCCAGGATAGCAGAGCTGGGCTTAGAGCCTGTTTTGACCCCCAGTCCAACATGCCATTCATGGCCCTATTCTACCGTTCTGCACTGTCATGCTGGAGGCCACATTAGCAGTACAGATTTCCCTCATCCTCAGAATCTGTAGTTCCAATCTGTTCTTCCCTCTCTCCCTCCACCCCTTATTTTGAGAACATTGATTTCTACTTAAAAGCCTTTCATCTTGGAATCCAATCTCCTGGAACTCTGGGAAATGACCAGAGTTTCATTTTTTCCAATGGGCAAACCGAAGATTCTTGATTTGCACAGTAGGAAGACAGCAGCAAGGAGACCTAGGAAGAAAACCCAGGAGTCAAACTCCCAGGCTCCTTGCTCCAGGGAGATCAGAACCCTTCTGGGTTTTTATTTGTTTATTCATTCTGTGGGTGTTTTTCTTTTTCTTTCCCTAAACGCCAAAGGCAGTAAAGGCTTTTCATAAAATGTGATTCTTGGCTTGAATCATGGTACTGCAATCCAGATGTAAGAAATGAAAGCTTGGAATAGCATCCCTGTGATTTAGTAGTGGAGCTCTGATCAGAGGCAGCGAGAAAAGGGTGCAAGGAACTTGTACCATCCACCTTTATGGGCCACTAGCTAGAACCACTTTTGTGACCATCCTTAGGATCGCTGGTTTCTTCTATCCTACAATGTGCATGTCCTGTGCTAGCTGATGCTGACTAAGGAACAGCAGCAACCCTTTCACCACAGAGAAAACTTTTTGTGCACCTCCTTTTTAAGGAAAGTGCTGGCCAGCTTAATGCAAACAGCAGACTGGCCCCTCAGAGAAGAAAGCAGACACCATCAATGGACAAACAAAACCAGAATAATGGAGCTGCACGGGTCTTTGGGATGTCTGGTCCAACTTGTACCTAAGGGGGGGAATCTCTTCTACAAGAGTTTGTTATCTCTACATCTGAAGACTTTCAGTGATGTTCCCATTACTCACTACTTCCTAATACAGGCAATTCCACTTTGGGATAGCTGATCATTTGAAGTTTTTGAACTTTTTTTTTTTTAAACTCAGGAACGCCTGAGTTCAAATCCAGCCTGAGACACTAGCCGTGAAGTAACCCTGGGCAAATCACTTAACCTCTGCCTCAGTTTCCTCATCTGTAAAATGGGAAAAGAGCAGCACCTACCTCCCAGGACTGTTGTGAGGACCAAATGAGGTAACACTTGTAAAGCATTTAGCACAATGCCTGGCACATAGTAAGTGCTATATGAACTTCAGCTGTCATTGTCATTTTCCTTACATTGAGCTGCACCTCGCTCCCCTGCTCATCAAGCAGAATAAGCCTAATCCTTTTCACACAGCAGCCCTTGAAAACAGTGACCGTGACGCTTGTCTCTTCTGCTCTAGGCTACACCTCCCAGCTCCTCTGACTGATGATTCAGCTGCCCAGGCCAGTAGCTGGGGATCATTATTTCTCATATTAGGAAAATGGTACACAGTGACAAAATGATGACAGAGCTGGTGAAGTATCTCCATCAGGTATTGACATAATGCCAGACAGTCTAGTCCCATCAGGGTCTTCAGGGTGTCAGAGTACAGCTAAATTGCTCTGAACTCAAAAGGATTTTTTCTATCTGGCACATCCTCCCTTACCATTAAGGCACAATTTAGGGCACTTAAATTGAGAATTTCATCCTCAAAAGGGCTTTACCCATAACAACTAGACCACCCCAAGAACTAGGTTAGTGCTTTTATTAGCTCTGTTTTCCGGAAGGGGAGGGAAAGAAACCAAATGGTTTGAACTGGGAGTGTCTCTGCCAAGATGAGCGAGCACTCCAGTGGGAATGCTCAGCTCTCAGCTTGCCGGGCCCTTCCCCCCATTGAAGCTCTCCTAAGCATTGAGCAAATGGCTCAACAAGCAGCCTATAAGGATAACCTGCCTGCCATTAGCACTGGCCCCCCAAAAGCAGAAGAGGCAGCCTGCTGTGGTGGGTAAAGCACTGGACATGAAGCCCAAAACCTGGGTTTCAATCCTGACTTGGTTTGCTGCTGTGTGACCTTGGGCAATTTAATTCTTTTATGACACATCGTTTTCATCTGTAAAATGGAGGGATTGAACTAAGCTGTCTCTCAGGTCCTTTCCAGCCCTGAATCCTGTGATCTCATGATTCTGTATCTAGAGAGTAGGGCAAAAGCACTGGATCTGGAGTCCCAAGACCCAGCCTGGAGCTGTAGCTTTGTAAAATGCTTAGTACAGAAACAATCCCGGGCAGTGCAAAGAGGGCCAGTTTTAGAATCAGAGGCTCCACCTGGGTTCAAAGGCCATCTCTGCCACTCACTCTGTGTGCAAAGTTGGGTAAGTGACTTAACCTTCTGGCCTCAGTTTAAAGAGGGATTTGGAATAGAAGCTCTCTTCTACCTCTAATCCTATGTTAGCTAACACACTACAAAGGAGTGTTAGGTCCTGAGTTAGACCATTTCCTCTGCCCTTTGGGTAACTGCTCAGACTGGACAGGCTTCTACCCAAGCAATGTTAAATGCAGGGGGCACACCCCTCCTGGCACAGAGGGCTCTCCCCCAAGGCCCAACTAGCAGCTTGAAGATACTGACATCTTTGAGCAAGAAAAGCTCTTCAAAAACAGAAGTAGTTTTTAACCTTGCCCTGGCCCCCCCCTCATTTATTTGGACATGAAAGAATGTTGAATTCCCTTCACAGTCAATCTACAAGGAAATAAATGGGGTAGACATAGGAAAATAGTCCTGAAAGTGTACTGAGAGATGCAACAAGTTGGCTGGATTTTTGCGTCAGAGTCAAACTGCCCTGCCCCTTCCTCATACCGATGATTTCAGATCTGGACGTGGAGCAGCAGGTGGTTGGCTTCCCTTCGTCTGGGGAAAAAAGGGCCCTGGACAGAGGCACACATCTGGGCAGGAAAGCAAGTCTGCTCCTGCAATATTGAGGTGATTCTGAGGCCCCTTTGGGACCATTTTCTTTAGCCCCACCTTCTTAGGAAGCATCAAAGTAGTCTTGTTTGGAACAGAAGTACCATGAGGTATGGAAGGAAAAGCAGTGACAGGCTGTCTGAGGGCAAGCCAGAGATCTGGGCCACTCCTACTGGCCTGAAAGAGAGGCTTCTGAGCTTTACTCCCTCTGACACCTGCAGAGTCCTGGCCTTAACACCCCAAATACAGCAACGTAGACATCTGTGTGGCAAACCAAGAAAACACCCCCTAAGAAACCAGCACATGATATGGTCCCCTCCGGTCACTTCAGTAGAGACAAGACAAGACAAACTTTGGACGAGGCTTCAGATCACAGTTCAACATGGCCTGTTCTGGCCACTAACACGATTTTGGACAGTTCAGCTCGGAATGCCCCTTGTCTGTGGGTCACTGAAAAGATACACACATAGACAAAAATATACAATCAGAGGAGAAAAATGCAATGGCACTGAAAAAAAAAACCCACCCCACATTCACACTCAAGTACTTCTGAGAACACAAATGGTGGCTTATCCATCAATCAACCCACTATGTTTCCTTGAACAAGTCCTCATCTCTGGAGGCCTCAGTTTCCTTATGTGAAAGATGGAGTTGGACTGGTTGCTAGTCTAATATTCCTTTGGGATTAAAGACTCTTACTCTCTAAGTAAAAGTGCTCTACTAATTAAGGTAAATTATTACATAGTAACACCACAATTTCTACACCTTTATCAACATACCTTCCTCACTGGAAGTTTCCTATGCCAATGAAATCAAAAGTTCAGTTAAAAAAGCAGAACACACTCTAATTATCTGAAGAAGCCCTCATAAGAGAATTTTTAGACACCTGAAGCCCACTTCTTTTCATTGCCAATGTTTTTTCAAGTTTGACCTTTTTATGTGGAAATCTCATCTAAAATGTATAATTTCTCTCTTCTTCCCTCTTGCTGCTGACTCAGGGTTTTCATGACGAACACCAGTTACCAGGCACTTGTGGTGAAGTGTAATGGGAAGGGCACCAGCTTTGGAGTCGGGGCTTCGACCTCACTCACTGCTTGTATGAACTGAGACAAGTCATTCAGCCCCTCTGAGATTAGTTTCTCCTTCTGTAAAATGAGGCTGCTGGACCCGATGGGCTCTTGCAGCAATAAGGTGCTCTGTCACATAGTGAGTGATGCCCTCAGGGCTACTCAGGTGGGCCCTTCTGCTAAATAGACCTAGAGCACTATGCATTTCAATCAACCAACATTTATCAAGTGCCTGGTAGGTGCCAGGCTCTGTGCTAAATGCTAGAAGTAGGCCCAAAGTTCTCCTCTCTCCTCTCTCTGCTGTCAACTGTCAACTTCAGCTTTGCCTCTCCTAGAGGTGTGGACTTTGTGACAACCATTTCCCAATCAAAGGCTTTATTCGCTTATACTGGGCTTCCTGGCATCTGGGCCCTGAATGAGTGGAGTGTTTCTGACTCAAGACCTTTAATTATAAACCTGTGCCACCTTTGGCTATTGTTTGCTCTAGAATGATTGAAAAGGAAGCCAAGTCCCAGCCCCACACACATACACCTTCTTAAGATGGAGCCAAACTCCGGGACCCACTCCCAATATAAGATGTTCTATTGTCTTAACAGAAGCTGAGGTGGGGTTGTTTATTTGAAAAGTAACTATGTGTAGAATGTCTGTAAATTTAAGGCCTAAAAGACTAGGGATTGAGGTTGTTTCCCTTGAAACTCTAACTCCGTACTGAAATGCCAGACATTTGAGACACCTCGCACCCAAGATAACAAATTCTGTTTGAGCACCAAACATGTGCTTTCTGTGATATCAATCTGCCTCTAACCTTTTCCTTCTGTCATTCTGGCAAGTGAGTGATCCCAGGGTCTAAGACCTAATGAAAACAGGGGCCATTCCTGGACTGGACATCAGACTTCATAATGGCAGAAGCCCCATGGGGTGCTTTCAGGTGACAGGATGATTCTGTACAACAGTCTCGTTGGTAGGGTAATAGAAGAGTAATTGTTTTCATTTTCCTAATAAGGAAAACAAAGACAGGATGTGACAGAGCTAGTCTCTGAGCTCCAAGTCTAGGACCTGAACACAGCTCTCCTACCTCCAAATCCAGTCCTCTCCTCTACCACATCTGCCTTTCAATCCCTTATGTCTGGATCTCCCACTCTCTTACTCTGGGTAGCCACACCCCAATCCATCACATCACTGCATCTGAGCTACAAAATCACTGAGTCACTGGGTCATAGGATTTACAGCTATAAGGAAACTTAGAGATTACTTAGTTCAATCCCCACATTTTACAGGTTAGGAAACTGAAACCCATAGAAAGGAAATCCCCGCCTTTTTTTGTTCTTAGAGACCGGGTCTCCCTATTTTGCCTCTTCTTAAGCAGCCTCATTTCCCTTAGCCCCCAGAGCTCAGAACTTCCAAGCTCCATTGCTCCACCAGCCTCCCTCTCCCCTGCAGCAGAGATTACAAGCATATGCTACCACGCCCACCTAAAATGACTTGATTAAGGTCTTATGGGTGGTAGTAAGGAAACCCACGAGGCGATTTTAACAGAGACTTTCCCATAAATACTGAATTCATTATTCGTCTCTCTTTCATGCCTTCCCTCTTTCCCTTCTGGCCCAACTCTCACAATTCACCTTCACTGGTCTTCTAAAGTAAATATTTACCTGCTGTGCTGGTCACTTCAAATTCTTCAGGTTTCAGGGGAACATCTGCATCTTTTCCAGTTGAAGCTTTAGACTGAAAAGAACCAATTCTAAGGTTTACCAGAGGACTCTGTACAGGGGTCTAACTCTTCCATTTGCTTCGAACAAAAAAAAGCAGTTCTTCTGCCAGAGAAGGGAATGTGCTGCTATGTATGTAAATCTACTTCAGAGACTATCAAATAGCTTAACAAGAGCTAGCAAGGGCCCAGGGGAACCTGCTCTGCCTCTGCCTCTCACTGGCCAGGTGACTGTGGACAGGCCATTTTCCCTCTCTGAGGTGCAGTTTCCTCATCTGTAAAATAATGTTTTCACTGCCTCCCTCATGATGCTGCTGTGAGATTACCCAGAGCACTGTGCCTTGATGTTCTCAGAAATGTCTACTGGCATTTTAAATAAGACACATGGTTTTCTATGATGCTTTCAGGCCTTCCTCACAAAGCCTCCGTGGAGGGGATGCAGTCTATTCACGCCTATATTCCTAATGACCAAACAAGACACATCCAGCCAGTGAGTGTGAGAGCTGAGCCTAAACAGGGCCTGAACCGGGCCTCCTTCATTCATCCACACCTAGTGCTCTCTCTGCCCACTATCAATACTGTAATTTCTAAGTTTTTCTTTCAGTCAGTGATTTGTGAAAAGGATATGGGAAGGGCAGGCTCTGCCCCGTAACATTTATCAGCACCACCCAACTTTCACATTAGCCGAAGACAGGCAAAATGCTTTCATGGAAGCCACAGGCTGGTAGCCAGGACTAAGCTCATTTCCTAACATGAGGAGCCCTGGGATACCCCAAAAAACAATATAGAAGAGATTCCTTTTTTAAAAATAAAGTCAAACCCTTCTAACTAAAACTCTAAGTCCATAACTCTCTAATGTAGCTTTATACACAGAAGTAAATTTCATTTAATGACACCCCACCAATTCAGAATTAAGATAATTCTGGCATATACTGACTAAAGGAAAGCCTATGAAAAAAGGGAAACATTTCACTTACTTCAGGGAACAGACTTCCCTTCTCTCTTGCAGCATCCACCCGAAACCCCAGAGCTAATTACAAATGACCCATTATCTATTCATTAAAGCAGTCACGCAGGGCCTTTACTTGGCAACTCATTTAAAACCATCTAAGTGTGTGGTACTCTCTGGCTTTCTGAGTAACAAAATTGAATTTTAAACACTTTCTCAAGTCAGACTTGTCATTAATTCCGACGGGCTCCTCTGCCTTGCCTCCCATCAGTATAAGCGCCTGGTTTCATGCAGCAGAAGCTTGGGCAGCAATCCCCAAACTCACAGCATTATCTCCAAATGCCCACTCTTAAGTTAGAGTCATATACTAAGACTTACATAAGCCATGCCGTATTCGACCTCTGCTCCCTGCACTTCTGCCTTAAACTGAGTAAAGAACAGGTAAGACTTTCCCTGGGGCCTGCAAAAAAAAAAAAAAAAGTTATTAGAGTCATTCAGAGAAGAGAGTGCTGGTAGAAAATCATGGTCCAAATGCTCTGCAGCTGGCCCAGGGGTCGGAAGTCTGTTCTTCTAGCATCTGAGCCTGGCTTCTTAAAACCAGGGAGAGATGGAAGCTGTCTGAACAGGTCATTGACTCTGGGCAAGCATTCATGCTGCTGGGGATGAGGCCTCAGGTCTCTAGCTCTCTACCAAGGGAGGGCAGCTAAACCATCCTGAAGCCCAATGCCATTGCTTCCTAGCCGGATGATCCCAGGTCAGTTACTTTGCCTCTATGGCTTGGTATCCTCACCTATAAAATAGGGATAACACCCACCCTCTCTACTGCATAGGATTGTTGTGTGAGGATCAAGTGAAGTAGTTCAGGTAAAGTGCTTTGTAAACCCGAACTAAAGTGCTCTAGAAATGAGATTCCTACCAGACTCCAGGCCTGGGATGACCTCAGAAACATCTGCCTGAAGACCAGCTTAGCTTAGTGAAGTGTGGAAAGGCTCCGAATGAAGGAGTTGGGAACTGCCCTGCAGAGCGAGCCCTAGCAGCCAGGAAATAACCAACAATGAAAAGAATGAGTGATAGTCAATTCAGCTTTAAGGTTTATCAGGTTAGGTGAAAAGTTCCCATTCTTTCACACAGAATCCTGAATGCATCTAAAGCTACATTCTGATGATCTCTAAGGTACTTATATAAAACTGAAAAGGCCCTTTGAGAGGTTACTGATCACCTGCATTTTGAGGGTAACCAAACTAGGAAACAAAGGACAAACATGTTTCCCCCCCCAGACCCATGGTAAGGCAACAGTAAAGTCAGAAATATAAGCCAATGCTACTCTGAAGGTACCAGCCCATGGCCTTAGCTCCCCACACTACAATGATGAATTCATTTTCTTGTAACAGGAGCAGTACTCCTAAAACCTGGGCCATCCAGAACCCACTGAGACAGCTTCAGGGCTTCTGCAATGGCTAATGTAGGGAATCTAGGTCAATTAAACAAACAGTAAGGCCCAAGCATTACAGAGTTATTGAGCACCTACTAAGTACAAGCACTCGGTGAGAATTAGAAATACAAGCCTCATTTCTAGGCCTCCAGGAGCTCACAGTGGAACTGGGTAAAGAGAAGACCCCTACTGTACATGAAAAGCTAACTGAAAACATGAAACATAATTACATGTTTATGTTCTTTATCCGGGCTTCCCCCTTCTTCTGTTCACCTAAATCTATCCCCACTTTCAGGACCCAGTTCCAGTCCTATCTCTTCTCGAAAGCCTTTCTGTCCACACTGCTGCATTCTCTGAACACTTATAGAATCGATCATCCATTCCACACAACTTAGCACTTAATTACAGCTGGCTACTGGTCTCTGCCCAATGATAGGACCACTGAAGCGTTCAAGAAAAACCAAGAAAACCAGATCATGCATTCTTGGAGGCAAAGGACGTTCCTTAGCAATATTAAGTGAGAAAAGGATCTAAGTCCTTTCTGGGTCTCCTTAACTGGAAAAGGAGGGAGGTGGAACAAATGATTATCTGAGGTCTTTCCTTGACTCCTCCCCAGTCCAGCTGTCCCAAACCCCACCCAGATTGTTCACATGGATGAGATGAGAACCACCTGGCAGATGGAGAACCACCAGGCCTCACCACCTGCTCTGCCCAGGTATCCTAAGGTCCTCCAGGCCTTAACAACTGCCCTGCCTCTAGGTCCTCCAGACCACTTTACTGTCACCTGAACTGCTGACCATAACCCCAGGGTACTTGGGCCTTGCTGAGGCTGCACCTGCAGGGCTTTCTTCCATCTGCCCCATGTTGTTTCTTCTCCCCTAATTACAAGGTAAGCACCCTGAAAACAGGGAGTGTCTCCTTTTTCTACTTGCATACCCAGCACTCAGTACAGTGCTTGGCACAAAGAAAGAGAGCAATAAATGCTTTTTTGTTCCCTCACTCAATGTTCTAAGGTCCCTTCCCAGCTCTGATGACACCCTGTATTTTGTGTTCCAAGGCTGCTCCTTCTCTAGCTTTCTATGGCTCAACCACCACCACTGCCGCTGCAGCTCCTACTTCTTTTACCTAGCATTTTAAAGTTTGCGAAGCACTTTACAAACACTATTACCCCCATTTTACAGATAAGGAAACTGAGGCACAGAGGTGAAGTGATTTGCCTAGGGCCACATAGCCCTGCCAATGTCAGAGGCAGGATTTGAACCCAGGTCATGCTGACTCCAAGCCCAGAGCTGTATCCAATATGAGTTCTAAAGGAGCCAGAGGACAGATAAAATAACAGTGAAATGACTGAACTTGCCTCCAAATGACGCAGGTGAGGAGTCGGCTGTCATCACTGAGGTCCAGGCTCATTTGCCATTGCTGTGAAAGGAAGACGGCTTAAGTCTCATGATGCTTGTAAACGGAAAACATCTCACGACTTTTTTCTACTTAAAATTGCTTTGAGGCCCCTGAGCACCAGTAAAATGTTCTAACCCAGGCACAGCATCAAACAAATCCAGGAAAGCTCTCCCTGCTTTTAGAAAATTACCTAAAAAGGAAACTGACTCGCTGACGAAGCATGTGAGAGAAACCCACGCCGGCAAGGCTCCCATGTGAGAGGGGCAGCATGAAGACGCCCTCTCCCCACAAGAGTGAGGACAGGAGAAGGGAATTCTCCTTGCTTACAGGGCCATGTCACCGGCTGCCCTCTGCACACCCAGGTCTGGCCCGAGGGCAGCCTCACCTCTCTGCACTGAAAATGTCAGGTACCTGTTCCTGCTGACTTTCAATACTGCTCAGGTGGTGCACATAGGTGTAAATGTAACCTCCCAATGAATGGAGATTTCGGTATCTTTAACAGTAATTCAATCAAGCTAGCAATCAGTTGCCAGACCTGGCCAGCTGTCTTTCACATCTCCTCCCCTCACTTAGTGGTCACCTCCTGTCTCACCCTCTCCCTCCCACCACGGACATGCCCTCATCACTTCTCATCTGCACTAGAGCAATAGCACTTCCTTTCTAACAGATGTCCCCATTCACACAGACTGAACTATTTGAGAAAAGGAGAAGAGTGACTCCACGGCCAGCAGACAGATCACAGCAACAAGAATCTGGACTGGACAATATCGATCAAAGGTTCTTAATCTTTGTTGAGTCACGGACCCTTTGGCAGGTCAAAGTCTCAGAATGATGTGAAGAAGCCCTGATATAGCAGAGTGAATGTCAAAGAGGAGCGGCTGCAGAATGCCCCCTCCTGCTCCAAGCCCAGAGTCTCGAGGAATGACAGAAGAGAAGGAGCAAGTAAGCAAAGGAGAGGGTGCAGTGTTATCTGAAGACAGTCCGAGATGATAGCGAGAATGCGAAAAGAAGAAATGAAGGAGGTCTGTTAATGGCCCAGGGGATTCGAGAGAGTGCAATGGTAAGGAAAAGCAGAGGAAGAAGGGGGACAGGTAATTAATCTACTTCTCAATACCTCTTAGTTATCACGGAGTCCTTCTCAAAGGTAAAGTGCTGAAGAAATGCTAAGAAATTCTAAACAATTACCACCATTGAAATTATGAAATTCAATAGACAGTATCTTTTAAATCACAACATCACCATGGGTGCCATGAAAACTCAGAACCCACTATACAATGATTCTTTCATCCCAGAGAGTGCAAGGGAAGGAAATAAGAATAAATAATAAAAATGATCATTAATAGTAGGTAACATTTACATAGCACTTTACACACATCATTCCACTGAAATCTTCCCAGTGCCCCCCACCTGTGAGACAGGCGGTGTACTTATTGCTAGGCTACTTTATGGACAAACCACCTGAGGAGACCTGCACAGTCCCCAGAAGAGGGAGGATTCACACCTCGGTCTTCTAGGTCCAAACCCGAGGTCTTTTCCACTAAAGTTTGAGAGGCACAAGGCATGTGACACCTTCTTCACTGCACTGACAGTAAGGCCTCTCAGGGTTCAAAGCCCTGCCTGGGGTTGCACAATGAACCAGGACAAGGCGCCAGGTCTCCTGGCCCAGAGTTAGTTGGTTCTGCACGTCAGGCTATTCTGTCCGCCTGTCAGGACAACGTACTCACTCAGCCTCTGAAGGAAAGGCTGACAGTGCAGCTCGAGTCTGTGGGGGAATGGAACTGTCCTTTGACCAAGCTGTGCTAGGATTTGAATAACTCACCTCATTAGTCCCACCTTGAGCAGCATATGTGAATGTGCAGGTGTGTCCTCCCTGGAGAACAAAGGAGAAAAAAGAAGTCTTGGGAACAGCAGGCAACGGAAATCGCAAAGAGTTGTTAAATACATCTCCCCTTCTTTTTAGTCTCAGGCTCTGAACATGAGGAAGTCAAATGCCTTTGTTAGGTACTGCTACAGGCAAACAGCAATCGATTAACGTATTTATCTATGCTGAGAAGCTAGGCAGAAGAACAAGACACAGGAGCCCAAAGTGGAAAAGGACCTTAGAAAAATCCTGTTTCAGGCTGAAGAATAAATACCCTCTGCAACCTTTCTGACAAGGTCATCCAATATGGGTGCCTCCAGTGACAGGAAACTCACTACCTCCAGAGGCAGAGTATTCATTCTATTTTTGGACAACTCTAGTTATTAGGAAACTTTTTTATGCTTAGCTGAAATCTCCTTCTTTGTCATTTTTAGTCCTCCCTCTTGGCTACTCCAAAATGGCTCGATCGACAACGTGCTCATGCCGCCCTTTCCCTGCACTACTCCATCTACGGCCCCGAACATACAATCTACCACCTCGTTCAACTGGGACTGTGTATCCTCCTCTTTTATGTTCTCCTGAACCTTAGTCCAGGGATTCAGTACCCATAGATCTGAGAGAGGTGACGGCCCCTGTAATCTGCCCTAGTCAGGTCACTCCCAGAGGATCAGGAACAGTTCTGGATGCCACGATAAAGAGAGATACTGAGAAGGCAGAACCTGTAAGACAGTGCTATTATTATTATTCTAACAGAAGAAGAAACTGAGGCAGAGGGAGATTAAGTGATTTACCCAGGATCACACAGTTACTAAGTGTCTGAGCCTGGATTCAGAGCCAGGACTTCTTAACTCCAAATCCAGTACTACATCCCCTAGGCCATCCAGCTGTCTAGAAACCACAGTGGCTCCCTATTGATTCTAGGTAAAACACAAACTCCTTTGTGTGGCCTTCAAAGTCCTTCACAATTTGGCTCCTGCTTACCCTCCCAGAAATTTCCCTTTATATCCTCTCATACACTCTGTGAACTGGTTAAACTTGCCCACTCACAGGGGCCTGTCCACAATACCCCACCTCTTTCTTTGGAGCAGCTCTCTCTCCTGCTTGGACCCTGCTACTCCTTCTCACCTCAATCTCTTGGAGCCCCTGCCTTCCTTTCAGGATTAGCTCACAAGACCCTTTTCCTAAGGGATGCCTCTCCTGATCTCTCCCCCTCCCACAAAGAACTTTGTATTGATATATCTGTACATAAAGTATACTCTCAACAGAATAACAGCTCCTTGAGGGCAGGAACTATTTGCTTCTGCATTCTTAGTGCCAGCACTGAGCACTGAGCAGTGCCCATGGTATATGCTTAATAAATGCTTTCTGAATTCAGCTGCATGCTGCAGAGGATTCCTGCTTCAGGAATAGAAGAGCCCCTGGGATCTCTCTCCTCCTTACTGTCCATGGCGCCAGGACCCCCAGGCTACACTGGGGCACACAAATGGATGTGCAGATTTCAACTCAACAGATGAAGACTACTCTAACAGTCCAGACCCTCTAATAATGCAACCTCCTTTGGGAAGTGGTCATTCCCCTGAACCTCGGTAGTGCCTGCAGCGTACTTTTTGAGAATGCCACAGTGGGGTTCCGTATGCTTGGGAGTCTAAGAGGCTGTAACAGAATATATTTTCTCCTTCTTCTCAGATGCTGTACCACTCTTGTGGCCCTAGGCTGAGGGGTTCTGGGTAGATGGCTCCACTAGCCACTTCTGAAAAGATCCCAGTGCCTCCCCAGCACTGGAGAGTGGAGCTCTGGGATGAACTCCAGAGCCCCTGGACCCCAGGCTTGGGAACTGAGCTCTCTTTCCTTCATCCTAGAGCACTTGGTCCTCTTATTAAAACAAGTTATTTAACACCTGCTACAAGCGGGGCTCTGGGCTAGGCAAGGGGTCCAGCAGTCCTCATCCTCATGGAATTCACAGTTCACAGCCATTTTTTATTTCACTTAATCTTTACAATCATGTGGGGGGAGGTAGGCATCGTATTGGTCATTATTTACTTTTTTTTTTTTTAGTGAGGCAATTGGGGTTAAGTGACTTGCCCAGGGTCACACAGCTAGTAAGCGTCAAGTGTTTGGTCTGAGGGTGGATTCGAACTCAGGTCCTCCTGAATTCAGGGCCCATGCTCTATCCACTGCGCCATCTAGCTGCCCCCATTATTTACTTTTTATAGCAGAATGAATCAAGCAACAAATACCTGTTAAGCATCTACTGTGTGCCAGGCTCTGGGCTGAGTGCTGGGGCCACAAAGACAAAATTTAAATAGTCTCTGTCCTCAAGGAGCTTGCATACTAACAGGAGAGACCACCTGTATGTGTAGAAGTGTATGCAAAATATAGACAAAAGGAACATGAGTCACTTTTGAGAGGGCACAGACAGCTGGGGGTGGGTCAGGAAAGGTTTCAGGTTCGAGGTGGTGCTTGAGCAGTCTTGAAAAAAATCATGGATCTCAAGAGGCAGAGGTGAGGAATGAGGTGCATTCTGGATCTGGTGGACAGCTTGTTGAGCACAAAGACTCACAGATGTGAGACTCCATAGAGTACATGGAGAGGATGAGCAACAGGTAAGAAGTCTGCAAGGGTAGGAAGTGGCCAGGGTGTGAAAAATTCTGCACGTCAAATGGAGAAGGTTGCATGTAAACCTGGAAGAAATGGGGGTCCACTGGAATGTACCCAGTGAGAGAGAGAAAGAGAAAGAGAGAAAGAAAGAGAGAGTGTGTGTGTGTATGAGAGAGAGAGAGAGAAACAGAGACAGATTTGAAAGAGACAGATATTATAGAGAAAGAAACAGATTTTACAAATATATATATAGAGAGAGACAGACAGACAGACACACGGTCAGACCTTTGCTTTAGAAAGATCCCTTTGACAGCTGTGTGGAGGATGGAGAAGAGATTTGAGGAAGGAAGAGAAACCAAGAAGAGGACACTGAAATAGTCCAGGCAAGAGGAGTTGAGGCCTGAGCTAAAGTGATGGCATTATGACAGAAAAAGAGAACTAACCACTAATCAGGCAAGAGATGACATGGAGATAGAAATAATTCTTTGAAAACACAGGAAACTAAGCCTCACAGAGGTAAAATGACCCATCTAGCCAGGGCAGGGCCTGGACTAGCCTGATTTTTCATCTCTCCCAGCTCAGACACAATACTGCATGTATAGTGAGTGATACAGACACTTAGTGATTATTCAGTTTTTACTGGAACTCCAAGTCCAACATTCTTTCTACCAGACTATTATCTTAAGCACTTATCATACTTGACTACACTATATTTGCATGTTTTATCTTCTCCACTAGACCATGCCATGTGGATAGGGGCCAAAATTCAATTCTCTCAGGGTCTCCGTCCATGCCTAGCAGAGTTTAATGTGTGGTACCTGTTAAGCTAATCTCCCACTTAATCTAGTGTGTGCTCATCCTTGCTATTTCTTTATGAAGATACTCCTTCCAATCACTTCATCTCCCCACCATGTCTTTTTACGGGCTAGGTGGCTCAGTGGAGAGAGCAATGGACCTAGAGTCAGAAGACCTGAGCTCAAATTTGGCCTCAGCTGTATGACCCTGCGCAAGTCATTTAACCACATCTGCCTCAGTCTCCTCATCTGTAAAAAGAGCTCAAGAAGGATAAGGCAAAATGCTCCAGTAATAACCCCAAACTGGGTTGTTGGACATGACTGAAAACGAATCAACAACAAAGACCCCCCCCCCCTTACCAGGCGAGCTCTCCCTCCTGGCTTCCCTGACTTCCTTCAAGTGCCAGACATAACCTCGTGTTCTACAAGAAGCCCTCCCCAACTCTTTTAATTCTAGTGCCTTTCCCAAGTTGATTATTGCCTATCTGCCTTGTCCTTGGCGTATTTGCACATAGTTGTTTGCATGTTTGCTCCTCCATTAGATTGTAAGCGCCTTGACGGCAGGGGCTCTCCCTTGCTTCTTTTGGTATCTCCAGCTCTAAATAAATGCTTACTGGCTGAATGACGGGTGGAAGGGACCTCGGGGCAGATGTGAGAGGTGGAAGGGGCCCTGGGACAGAGGATGTCAGAAGCGGGGGGCCCTTCGGCCACACAGAACGAGTCCCTCCAGAACCTGGGGTTGCTCACCCAACCCCGATCACGGGGACCCTGGGTCATCGGGGGGCCGGTATTTGTTAGGCTCCTGCTGGGCAGGCTGTCAGAGGAGGGGTCGGGGCGCTCCCAGGCCGACCCCGTCCCCGCGCACAGTGGGGGGCCTCCGGGGCGCCCCTCCCCCGCAGGCCCGGCCCTCGCGCTCCCCCGTCCAGCGTCCCCGCCTCGCCTCCAAACGGGCGCCGCTCGCTGGGGGGGAACTGGGGAGGGCGAAGGGTCCGCCTCCTGCAGCCGCCCCGGCCCCAGCCCGGCCCCGGCCCAGTCCCGGCCCTCCGTACCGCCTGCGCGTGGCTCTGCGAGAAGGAGTGCACCACCCCGCCGGGCCGCACGTCAAAGTCTACGGCGCGGTCACCGTCACTGCCGCCCGCCGCCGCTGCCGCCGACGCTGTTGCCAGGAGCAGGAGGAGTGAGGCCCAGGGGTGTGGGCTGGGGGCACCGCTGCTGCCACGGCCGCTGGGCGCCGCCATTCGGGCCGGAGGCTGGGAGGGAAGGGAACGCTGACGGGGCGCCGAGAGGGACACGTTAGGCAGGCCACGGGGAGGGCGTGGGAGAGAGCTCCACGTCAGTGCTCGAGGTGGCCACGTGACCTACTCCCCCACTTCCCCCCCTCGGCTGCCACCGGCCGCCATCTTGGGCGTGAAGGAGATGACCTTAAGGTAGGGCCCTTTGAGCGTACTCCTGCTGCAGGCCTGCCCCGCCTTTAGAATTGGGGGGCCCCTCGGGGTTGTAACGGGGTGGCTTTGTCCTGTGAGGCGCTCCCTTCAATCTGCGCTTGACCCCAGTGAGAAAGAAGTGGACGCGGACCCAGTACCGGAAAAGCCCCGCCCACAGAGGGCGCCTCTTCCATTCATTCCCTTCCCTTCCGTGCTGCTACGTCACGCTCCATGCCCTTACGTCACAGTCCTTCCCTGCAGTTTCGTGTAGCGTCAGACGAAGCGCCTGAGAGAACACCTACTCAAGTAGGGGGCAGAAGTGGGATTCCTTCATTAAGTGCTTTCTATATGCAAGCCCCCTTTCCGGGCTATAAAGTTATTGGCTATCTCTCCTTGAAATTACTTTGTATTACATCACAGATCTTTGCGTTTGCTTACTTGTATGCAAGTTGAATTTGCAATCAGAAGAGAAAAATTCAAACTACTGTTTACAACTTTTGTTATCTTGGACCAGTCGTGGCACACTGGGTCTGTTTCCTCATTTGCTCTAAAGTGAGGGGCTGGGAATAGGTGACTTTTTTGTGTGTTCAAACAGTGTGTTATTGTTTCCAATTACATGTATGGTTTTCAGCGTTTATATTTTTATATAAGATTTTGCGTTTAAAATTTTTTCTCCCTCTCTCCACTCCTCCCTCCCCAAGATGGCAAGCCATCTGATATATTTGATATACGTGCAATCATGTAAGCATACTTCCACATTAGTCATGTTGCAAAAGAAGAAACAGAACAAAAGGGAAAAGCCACAAAAAAACAAAAATAAGTGCAAATAGTGTGCTTCGATCTGCATTCAGACTCCATAGTTCTTTCTCTGGATGTGGATAGCATTTTCCATCATGAGTATTTTGGAATTGGAACAGACAACTTAAGGTCTCTTGGGGCTCTAAAGCCATGTGTCTTCGCAGTAGGAAGTTCATTTTTGTCGCTGTTTCCCCAGCAACCAAGCACAGTTGACATATTACATGCTTAATCAAGTATTGTTAAATTGGATTGAAATGCAGGACATAAAACACAGAGCCTGATCTCCAGAAGCTTACAATGAATTGGAGCCATTGCCCAACTGACAAATAATCAAAGAATGTGAATAAGCAGTTTTCGAGGAAAGAAACCCCAACTATATATAACCATGTGAAAAAAAATGTTCCAAATCACTGTCATTGTTCAGTTGTTTCAGACTCTTTGTGACCCCATTTGGGTTTGAGGTTTTCTTGGCAAAGACACTGGAGTGATTTGCCATTTCCTTCTCCAGCTCATTTTTGCAGATGAGGAAGGTGAGGCAAACAGGGTCAAGTGACTTGCCTAGGGTCATACACCTGGTAAGTTCTGAGTTCAGATTTGAACTCAGGAGGATGAATCCCAGATGAGGCCTAGCCCTGTCTGCTGCACCACCTGGCTGCCTCCACAAATAATTAGAGAAATACAAATTAATGTAACTCTTAAGATTCCACCTCAAACTCATCCTCTTGTCAAAGCTGATTTAAATAAATATGATATGATATGATATATTGGTTGGAGGGGCTCAAGAAAACAATTATATTGATGCAGGATTGGTGTAACTGTAAATTAGTTCAGGGATAGGAAACATGTCGCCTTCTAGGTCCTTGGATGCAGCCTTTTGACTGAGTCCAAGTTTTACTGAACAAATCCTTTTATTAAGGGGATTTGTTCTGTGAAGTTTGGATTCAATCGAAAGGCTGCACTTGAGGACCTAGAAGGCCACATGTGGCCTCCAGGCTGCATGTTCCCCACCCCTGCTTCAGCTATTCTGTTTTTGTTGTTGTTGTTGTTGTTTTGTTTTTTGCATGAGGCAATTGGGGTTAAGTGACTTGCCCAGAGTCACACAGCTAGTAAGTGTTATATGTCTGAGGCTGGATTTCAACTCAGGACCTCCTGACTCCAGGGCTGGTGCTTCAGCTATTCTGGAAAGTAATTTACATAGCCAGTAAGTATCTGAGGCAGGATGCAAACTTAGTCCTGCCTGGCTCCCAAGTCCAACATTCTATCCCCTGTGATGTAGCTGCCTTAGCTGTACAGAAGATAGAGTGGGGACAGGGAGGCTTGTTAGGAGGATGTTAGGATATTACCTCCAAACCAGAGGTAATAAGGACATCAACTAGGTGGTATCCATGCGAGTAAAGGGAAGGGAATGGATGCAAGAAATACCATGGCAGTAAAATCCCCAGGATTTGACAAATCAATTGGACCTGGGGAATCAAAGGAAGAAGAGGCACAGATAACCATGAGGTTTTGGACCAGGGTAAAATTGGGAAGATGGAGAGTCTGGAAGAGAAGATGGGTTTAGGTGAAAGGTGCTAAGTTCCATTTTGGACATCACAAACAGCCAGCTAGCAAGCATTTATTAAGTGCTCACTATATGTCAGCTACTGTGCTAGGTTGAGGAGACACAAAGAAAGACCAAAACACAGACCCTGGTGTCAAGGAGGAGGCAATGTGCAGATAACTATATCCAAGTTGTTATACAGTGTAAATATGGTAGGTAATCTAACTGGCATTGGGGGAGGTGGGGTAACCAAGAAAGGCTTCCTGCAGAATGTAGGACTTGAGCTATATCTTGAAGGAAGCCAGGAGGTGGAGATGAGGAGGGAGAGCAGTTGTGACATGGAGACAGCTAGTGGAAAGACAGATTTGGGAGATGGAGGGACTGCCATGCAGTAAGAAGGCTAGTGTTCTATATCAGATTGCCCACCATCTTGGGGAGGGAGGTGGGAAGGGAGAGGGAGAAAAATCTGAAGCTCAGAAGCTTATGGAAGTGATTTTTGATAATTCAAAGTAAATTAATTTAAAAGAAAAAAGGCTAGTGTTGCTAGATTGTAGAGATGAATGAAGTATAAGAAGACTGGAAAGTAAAAAAAGGACAGGTTATAAAGGGCTTTAAATGCCAAACAGGATATTTTATTGGGGAAGAAATAGGGAACCATTAGAGTTTATTAAGTAGGGTGACATGGTCAGACCTGGGTTTTAAGAAAATCACTGAGCTGACTGGAGGATGGGTTGGAGTGGGGAAAGACTTGAGGCAGGAAGACCAATTTAAAATAGCACAGGCTTGGGGTGATGAAGGCCTGCATCAGGGTGGCAGCTGTGAGAGTGGAGAGAAGGGGCCATATGGAAAGATGTTGGGAAGGTAGAAATGAGAAGACTTGGCAATAGATTGGATTCGAGTGAATGTGAGTAAGGAGCGGAGGATGGTAGAGGTTTTGAGAATGAATGACTAGGAGGATAGTGGTCCCTTTGATAGTGATAGGCAAATTTAGAAGAGGGGAGGGATTTGGGGAAAAGAGAATGAGTTCTTCTTTGGACATATGGAGTTTGAGATGTCTATGAGACATCGAGTTCAAGTTTGGAGAGACTGGCACTCAGAGAGACTTGGGCTGGATACATTAATCTTGGGTACCTGCATAAAGATGATAATTGAACCTTGGGAGCAGATGAGATTATGTGAGAGAGAAGGAGAAGAGAAGGGCTTTAAATGCCCAGGAGAGAGCCTTGGGATGGGGGGGGGGTGGCATCCATGGTTAGCAGGAACTATTTGGGTGAATATCCAGCAAAGGAGACTAAGAAGGAATGGTCAGACCTATAAGAGGAGAACCAGGCTAGAACAGGGTCAGGAAAACCTAGAGAGGAAAATATTCAGTAGAAGATCACTTGATCGTGCCAGAGGCTACAGAGAGATCAAGAAGAATGAGGTTTGAGAAAGGCAGTTAGGTTTGGCAATAAGGAGATCATTAGTGACTATGGAAAGAGTGTTTTTTGTTGAATTATAAGGTCAAGAGCTACAGCAAAGAGAGTTTAGAATTGAGTAAGTGAGAAATTGAGTGAGCAGAGGAAGTGAGACATTTCGAGGGGGAAGAAAGATGTAGGATGATAGTGGGGATGGTCAGATCAAGTGAGAATATTTTAGGAAAATGGGAGGCTTGCATGTGTTTGTGGGCAGCCAGGGGGTAGGAAGAGGTGGAAGAGTATTCAGAGTGGGGACAATGGGGCGGCAATCTTCTGAAGATGGGATAAGATCAAGCATGCATATGCAGGGGCCTGCCTTGGCAAGGAAAAGGGGCGCCTCTTCACATGGTTGAAGAAGGCATCTGATTCCAGATGAGGAGGATGGGAGAAGAGGGAGCTCATAAGAATGACCTCATTTCTTTTTTTTGGTGAAGTATAAGAATTCACTAGCTGAGGGGGTGGCTCTAGGGGGTACTTGAGGGCTTGAGGAAGAATGAAAAGGTTTGTTATAACTGCTATGATGTGTAGGATATTAAACTGGTTGGGGAAGTGAGAAAGGATTGCCTTGCCACACTGAGGACCCCAGGTGAGGTTATGGAACATGAATTTGTATGGACTCAGAATAATTTAATGATTTTCTACAGCTCCATTCTGCAGCACATGAATAGGAGCAAAGGTGGGGGACCATGGGAGTAATCTACAATTGAGGCTTAGCACAGTCAGTGAAAGGACAAGGGATAGGGTGTAGAGATGTGATTTGAAGAGGGGGAAAGGAAAAAGTTTTTAAGTGCGTACTATGGGCCAGGCACTGTGCTAAGCACTTTACAAATATCTCATTTGATCTTCAAAACAACCCCGGGAGACAGATGCTATTATCATCCTCATTTTATAGTTGAGGAAACAGAGGCAGTCATCAGTTAAGTAATTTGCCCGAGTCATAGGTAGGCTGGATTTGAACTCTGGTCTTCCTGACTCCAGGCCCTGTGCTCTATCCACTGCAACACCTAGCTTATTATCCTCTGATGACAGGGATTGGTTTTTGTTTTTCTTTTCTCAGTGCAAGGGATGCACTTAATGTGTTTGTTTAATTAAGAGGAGGCAGTAAAGGCAGATTAGTTTTTCTAGAGTCTAGTCAGTGAAGGGGAAGACAGAGATAAGGCTTTATAGAATGAGGTGATAGCAGGCCCTAGGGAAGGTTTGGGGGTGTGTGTGTGTGTGTGTGTGTGTGTGTGTGTGTGTGTGTGTGTGTGTGTGTGTGTGTGTGTGTGTGTGTGTGT
>NW_020948951.1:6610759-6673914 GCF_900497805.2 Vombatus ursinus | reverse complement strand
AGTTAGGGAGGACCTGAACCTATTTGTAGACTAGACAAGGAGACACTGGGAAAAAGGGAGAGGAGGGATTAACTAGAGGAAAGGCCTGGGAGGAGATGGGAATGGGACCAATTCCACTGAATTCTACCAGTAAAGTCTCTATGCTAGGCACCTGGAGCACAAGGACAAAGATGAAAGCGTCCTCCAAGCCCTCTAAGAACTTATATTTTACTGGATCAAGGGCACAAATGGGGGGAGGGGGAGCTTAGGCAAGAACAAGGAAGGGGGGGCCTTAGGAGAGATTAGGACAATTACTGTTGGAATGTCTTCACTTTCTCAGTCAATGATGGGGAAGAAAGTGGAGTTAGGGGGCCTGAGAGAGATTTGGAGCAACTGCTATAGGTAGTGAGACAGGGAATCTCTAAGAGATGAATAAGAGGGTCGCCATTTTAACAAAGCACTTTCTTCACAATCATCACACAAAGTGCCCTCCGAATAGGGTAGGAATCCAGGTGTTCTGGCCCATGACTCATAAAGGGCAGGATTTCTCATCTCTTCCCTCTTAGAAGGCCCTTCCCTTCCCTACCTACCCCTTAATCATCAGATCCGTTAATGGCTGTTAATGAAACCTTTTTTTCTGCCTCTTCCCTCTCCTTGCTCCTCTCACCCCACCATCCCTCATACGCTTACATGCAGGGGGACTTTCTGAACCAGAAATGGAGGCCAGGTCTGACAAAGGACATTCATTTTGCAAAGCCTTTTAAAACGTCCACTTTCTTTTCTAGACAACAGGATTGTCCTGGTAAAGCCAGCATGTGCTCAGCAGAGAGCCGTGTCCCACTTGCTTGGTGTTAGCTGTGAGCTGCCTTGTGATCTGGTCCTGGGTTTGAATTCTGGCTCTGCCTCTCAAGAGCTATGTGGAGTAAGTTACTTCATTTTTGGGCCCCAAATTCCTCATCTGCAAAATGAGAGGGTGGACTCCCAAAACAGGGCACATGATCTCTCATGATCTCTTGATCTCTTGTCATTGTTACTTAACCCTTTAATCTTAACTTTAATTTAAACTTAATCCTTTAACTTTTTATCTGCATCCCTCATCTCCTTAACCTAACCATACTGTCTTACCCATCAGTCTCCCTGGAATTACCTAGGAAAGGGTCTGGCAGTAAAGTGAAGTGCTCAGTAGATGTCTGCTCATGAAATGAGGCGAAAGACATGGAAAGGGATGGTTGGATCTGATGCCCTCTTGGGTCTGTCACAAGTAACGCACAGAATTGGAGAATATTTAGACTGCTGGAGATGGAGGGGACCCAAGGAAACAGGTTTTTTTGTTTGTTTTGTTTGTTTGTTTTTTTTTTGTTACAGAAAATGAACCTGAAGCTCAGAGAAGGGAAAAAAAAAAACTAGCTCAAGGTCATATGATGAATGCATGAATAAAGCATTTATTAAGCATTTGCTCTATGCAAAGCTAAGTACTGGAGATACAAATAGAAAAGGAAGATAGTTCCTGCCCTCAAGGAGCTCACACTCTAATGGAGGAGACAACACATAATGGAAGTCAGACGTTAAAGTCCCAAGCTCCTTAGGGTGCAGCCCCAAAGTAGAGGTTAATGCCTCTTCTTTTATGTCACTTCCACCAATAAAAATCATGCCAGTGTCAGATGTTGAACCATTGGACAGCACCAAGGACGTTGGTGACAAGAGCTTTCTTTCCTGGGTCTTGCAGCACCTGAAGGAACACTTAGTTGCCGCAGTTTCCCTAGATGATTTACAATGGATGCTTTGCTGTAAGTACTGTGATTCCCAAGGCTGGGTTCAAAGTCTGAGCCATCTTCATCAGAATCCGAGGGACACTGGGGGGAGAGGGTGCATATCCTAGCTGGTGGTGGTTTGACTTTTCTCCCCCTCAGGGCTCCTTCTTACTTCAGCCAGGCTGGCTCACTTGTCCAGTGAGGGGCAGTTGGTAGCGATGGCTGGCCTTCTCTCCACAGGAGTTGTTTCCCTGGACAGTGGCTGAAAAGTCTGGGCTGGAAGCATGCCATGGGGGAAAGGGGGGCATGGTATAGGGGCACAGCAGTGTTGCCACTCTCAGGGTTCTGTGTCTATATGCTGGTCAGTGATAATGAGTAAGATGGGCCTTTTTTCCAGTTTCTTCCCTCAATGATGGCTTGGGGGCTGGGCTGGAAGAAAGTCTGGGAGGTCAGGGCCACATCATTTCCAAAGGTTCATGGTCCTGGGCTGTTGTCTCCACAGGCGTATAGGGGAAAATGGTGGTCAGGGTGGTGGGGGTGGTTTGACTTGACTGAGTTAGAATCCTGCTTCATTTACATAGTGAGTTAGTGACAGTGTCTGGATTAGAACTCAGGTCCAATTAACTGACTTGGGGCCCAGCACTCTTCTCTTTCTCCACAATTTAACCTAATTAATGAATCGTTGTACGATTACCTTTGGAAGTTGTTTGATGTCTGGAAGACAATTGCCTCATCTATTGCTGTTACAATTGATTAAGTGAAAATTACAGTCAAACCCAGTTATGGCAAATTACTGTTCTAAAATGTCTTACTAACAGGCTACACCATGCCCATTAGGTTCTGTGGTTCATAGGGCAGGCACCTCTGACTGTAGAAGGAAAAGCCTATGACACAGGATTATTCCTGCCTTCCAACAGTGTCAAGTCAGAAGACACGGGTTCAAATCCTGCCTCTGCTACTTAATGGCAGTGTGATCTTGACAGCCCCTCTCATCTCCCCTCTCTGGGCCTGTTTCCTCATCTGTAAAATGAGTTGGCTCATTAGTGTTGCCTCTGAGGTCTCTTACAGCTCTGAGATTCTCTAGCTTCCAGTTCACTCCTATGTATAGGAAGCACAAGGAACAGGGAGTAAGAATTTGCCCTTCTGAAAACTTTATCAAAGGCACTGTTGGTTTGAAGGTCAGTAGGTCAGTTAGCACTGTACAGAGTTCACAGCTGGAGGCAGCCAATTCTCTAGATCGAACACGCTTGCCATATCGGGTAGGCGGCACTCTCTTTAACAAGAAGAGGAATCTGTTCCCTTGCAAAGTAGCATCCACACCGAACTGGGAGATGGGGTCACTCTCTACCACAGCAGCCAACGTCGGTCACCGACTATTCATGGTTCATGGGTTCTCAGGCCGGACATAACCTTTGCACCTTTTAGTCCGGCCCCCTCATTCTAGAGAGCCAGAGAGTGAATGTTAAGTGACTTCCCCAGGGTCACAAAGGAAATGCTCCAATTTAGTTCGGTTCCCGGACTCCAATTCCAAAGTTCCTTCCTCCCAGCTTGCAAGGGCGGGGGCTGGGGTTATCCTCCCAAACCTGCTCATATACACCCCACTCCTTCTAGTTACAGTGAGAGGCCCAACCCGCCTGAATCTTCGCTTCAAAGAACACTCCACCAGATGCTAGACTGCCATTTGTAATATTTTTAATGAGTTGCTACGTCTTACACTCATAATTATAAAAGAATAAGAATCCACAAAAATATTTTCTTTTCATAATACGCACTTAAAATACTCGGGCAAAGTAGATGTGGTTCGTTTACTTTTCTTTAACGCCCCTGGCGGAACTCTTGGCTGGGAAGGAAGGTGGGAAAGGGAAAGGATTACCCTGAAGTGGGATGGTTCTAATTCCCAACCCCGGATGCGTGATTCACATGAGCGAGGTGAACAGAGATGCATTGCAGGAGAGATGGCGAGGGATAACAGTCACTGACCTGCAGAGAACTGAAGCACAGCAAATATTTCAGTGCATGCCTGAAAGCTCAGGGAACGGTTTTGGGGAGAGGGGACAAGGAAGGAGCTGATGGAGAAGAACCAGAGAGGAAACAGGACAAGAAACATAAATATTCATTTCATCTCATCTAGGAAAAAATCCTGGGTGACACTCCTGCAGCCCCCAAATGGATGGCCCATCCAGAGGCCAAGATACCTGCTGGCACTGTTCTGCCATTCTGGGGAACAGGAGGAGAGCGTGTGCTCTGCGCCATCCCAACAGCCCCACGCAGTTGGGCTGCCCCTCAAACAGCCCCAGATAAACCCCTCAGGCCGCCCAATCAGATGTGAAAGCTCCAATCATAAAGAAACCAAAGTATGGAGGAGAGAAAGATCACGTGCCTCGGTCCCAGATATCTGCTCCTATGCTGCTGTTTCTCTCAGGGGACCAGAGGCAGGTGGCCAGCCTGGAAGCCACAGCCTCCTGGCTTAAGGCAGCTTTCCTAATTCGCTCATCTCGGCTCTGGGTGCTCCTCCCCCATCCCCACCTAACCAGGACAAACTTCAGCCACTGCAAGGCCCTTTATCCCATTTCCCACCAGGCAGCCATAAAATAGGTAGGAGGAAGATGCAGAAAGAGAGCCATGGTGGAGACTGGCCACTGTCTTTCAGTCCTGCAATCAAAGATGTGGGAGCCAAAATAGAGGGACGTTAAAAAAAATGACAAGCTTCAGCTGGCAATGGAGAGCAATTCCACAGGGATGAGTCAAGGGAGGAGGCACCATTCCAAGCATCCTTGGCCCCTTCCCCATGCTCAGGCCAGGCGATGGGGAGCCAGGAGGTGGGCCGCTGGCCATTTGTGCTCTGGATAAGAAGGCTATTAGGGGTCAGAGGTGAGCTGTCAGTGTTCCATGGGTCTGGCCAAGACCGTGTGCTCAGAGGTATTCTTGTAGAAAGTGCAGCAGTGTGATTTCGTAGTGCTCTCCTGACTCGGGGCAGCGAATACTGTGTCTCTCATTGGGATAGATCTGTGTGGGAGACAGAAGGAGCTCATTACTGTACTTGCTTGTTTCTGTCTCTTGGCACCAACCTGACTTAGGGATGGATGGACGGGAAGGGAACTCTCAGCACCAAGAGAAAGAAAAGAGATCTCTCTGATTCTATCAGCCTTGTTCCCTACCCCTATGAATCACAAAGTCCAGGACACCATCCCACGTTCTTCAGGACCCTTCTCCTTCCAATGACATCCTCTCCAATCTCCTAACCCCAAGGGCCCAGATTCCTCTAGTTCTTCACCCTCCCGACTAGCAAAATCTGCTTTTGGGTATCACTGGGGGTGGTTTTGGGGGTGAGTAGGGAAACTGAAAAGTAAATTCACACTGAAGTGTAAATGACTGTTAAGGAAAAGTTTCCCTAAAAATCAGCCCCAGAAGAGAATGAACTGCCTCAGGAGGAAATGGACTCTCTCGATGCAACAGATCATCAAGCAAAAACTGGATGACCATTTGTTGGGTGTGTTGTAGAAGATAATACCATTCAGCTACGAGTTGGAGGGAAGCGGCTACTGAGGGCCCTCCCGACGCTGAGATTCTGTGACTGACAAATGCTTTCTGCGGCCATCTGTCTTAAGAAATGAATCTCAAATGGTAGGATTTCAGGCTACAGACATACCCTTTGCAAGGAGTGAGGGGATAAGGAGGACTTCTTGGGCAGAGCTGTCTCCCTGGCAACCCTCAAGTCACACTACGAGCAGGAGTGAGGTGCAGGGGTCAGAGAACCTGAGCTCACTGCTTACCAGCAATGTGATCTTGGCCAAGTCCCCTGACCTGTCTAAATTTCTGTTCCCTCACCGGCCTATGGAAACAAGTGGCTAGCAGCCTGCTCCCCAGTGCTCCTGTGGGGATCAGATGAAAGAATGAGCACAGGAGAGCTCCAGCACCAGAAAGCCAACAGAAACATGCTGGATTGATTCCCCAACTCTGCCTGGGTGCAAGCACTGCCTCCGGGGCAACATGGTGGCTTCCAGGCATCCTCAGTCATGTGAATGGAGATGCCAGCAGGTGAGTATAAAGTGACTGGTCATACCCAGTCAGCCCAAAAGACTCAGGGGGCATACCATGCCTTCAATCACTTTAAAAAAAAAGTTTTTTTTTTAAATTAAAATTTAAAAATTTAATCTATAAACCTTAAAGCATTCTACCAATGGGAACTATTGTTATTTTTCACGATGTGAGTGGGTGGGGGCTCTTCGTCAAGAACAGGGTAGGTGGGTAATGCCAACGGCCTAGGCACAACTCCCCTGAGGGAATGGCACAAGGGGCCTGGTGGAGCCTGGAGAGGGACAGGAGGTAGAAAGGGAAAGGGAAAGTAACTAGGAGAAGAGGAAGGAAGTAGAACAGAGGGACACACTCCTTCTCCACAGACTTCTCTCTATGGAGCGGTGACCCCCACCACAAAATTCCCTTAGCAACACCCAGCCCCATTTTGTCACCAAAGGCTTGCCCATCCTCAAGTCTCCATTTAAAATGTCAATGCAGTAATCCTTGCTGGGGAACGAGCGTAGCTGGGAAACAAACTGAATTCTCCACTCAGTATGTGACCCTGTGCAATCCTTTCTAAACCCTCAGTATCCCAGGATTTTTTGTTTGTTTGTTTCCCTGGATCCCCTTTAACAGTTCCTACAAAACACTGGCTCAACCGCTCCCTAGCTCTATGGCCACCTGGCCTCTCTGAGCCTTAGCTTTCTCGTATGTAAAAGGGCGGGGGTAATATTCCCTCCTTCTTAGAGCTAGGTAAGCTGAAAGCCCTCAAAAATGGCAACCATTCCTCTACAGGCAGCAGCCTGCCCTCATGAAAGCCCTCTTGCCCTCTCCTACCCACCCGGGCTGTCCTTGCCTAGTCCCAGGGTCAGAGGATTTAGAGTTGGAAGGCCCTTGAGAAATGACCTCATCTCGGCTTGCTGTAGGATGGCCCACAGCTGGAGCCCCACCCCCCAGCTTCCTGGCAGTGGAAAAGGCACTGCGTGTGGACTGACGGCCCAAGTCCTCATCCCAGCTCTGTAGGCCACACAGGATTCTCACCTGTGAAATAAGAGACTTGGGATGAGGACCTTCCATTGGCCCTTCCAGCTCTGATACCCTATGATATGCTGAGGAAGCTTCGGCCCCTAGGTATGGTCCCCCACCCTACCCAGGAGCCTCCCAGAATGGTGGAAATGCTCACCAGCCCACACCCACCTGCAGCTGGTAGGGTTTTCCAGCCCGGATTAGCTGGGAAACAAGGAAGTTTGTGTGGAAAAAGTGCACATTTTCATCCAGGAAACCATGAAGGATCAACAAGCGATTTGGCCTGGAAAAGAAGATGTGGATGAGAACCTCCGGACAAGGGGACAGAACAATATCCTCACCTTGGGACTAGAACCTGAGTATCTCTCCCAGCCAGCACCCAGGGAATTAAAATAAAAAGTTTTAACACAAACATTTATTGAATACTCTATCATAAAAACATCTTTTATTCATCAAACTAGACACTCAAACTTAATTTTTAAAAATTAACTAATGCTTACTTTTAAAATACATACTTTAACAATGAGACACACAATACCAAACTTTTTTTTGAGAAATTAGGCTACACACCCGGGCACCAACTGGCACAGCCTGTCCTGTCTACATGTTTATGCCCAGAAGCTAAGAGTTTCTCTCCCGAGTACCACCAGGAACAGAGCCCTTAGCATGCCAGGTCTTTGGGGGTACTAGCGTTGATGGTCAAGAAGTGTTTACTAAAGAGGTTCACGCAAAGAGAGGAGGATGAGGAAGAGAAGCCGGCTGCTGATCTAACAAAGTGGGGGATAAATGACCATCACGCAAGTGACCAAACACAAGGGAAGAAGGGGGTTCTGATGGAGAAGCTAACATGCCGTCCCCTTAATCAGCACCAGCTGGGTCTGGTAGAGGAGCCAGGAGAGCCCAGGGATCCTACCCCAATTCTGACACTTACTGTGTGACTCAGTGAAGGGCAGATCACCTGGCTTTCCTGTGCCCGAGATTCCTCATCTGCAAAATGGAGGGTGAGGTAGCAGAGTGTCAAAGAGAGAGAGCCGGGCTCTGACCTGCCTCTGACACAGACCACCTGGGTGGCCTCGAGCAACTCTCCAAGACCCCACGTTACAGGCAAGCTGCCCGTCTGCACCAAGGGAGGGAATTTCCACACCAGGGATTCTCCACATGAATCTACAGGTCTAGCTCCCCTCAATATGGAGATGCTGCTATTTCTCTGACTACCTCACAGGGCTGTTATGAGGAAGTCACCAAATAACTCCAAGACAACTTAGAGTTCTAATTATTAATGGGTATTTACTGGGCATCTGCTTATGTACATGCCCCATAATGGTCACAGGTAATCTAGTCCAATGGCCTCATTTTACAGATGAGGAAACTGAGGCCCAGAGAATGGGGAGAGGAGGGAGGCAGAGGGGAGGAAGAGCTACATGAGGGGTAGAGACATTGGGAATTCTGGGAAGGGGAAATCACTTAGGCCTGGAGGATTGGGACAGTGAGAATTAGGAAAGGCTTCACAGAGAACTGGGTATTTTGAACTGGGTTGTACAGCACATCTCGATAGGTGGAAGGAGACTGGGAGAGCAGGGGTGACCATTCCAGCCAATGAGACCAATATGATTAAAAGCCCATAGTTATTTTGAAAGGACAGCAACCTGACCAGGATGGCTAAAGCAGAGAGTCTGTGTAGACCTGGGGCTCTTCACCCAGGGCTTGGTAACTTGCTTTTAAAACATTCCGATAAGTGCTTTTCTATACAACTGGTTTCCCTTTATAATGCTACATATTTTATTTTCTGCATTTAAAAACATGATTCTGAGAAGTCCACAGGCTTCACTAGACTGCCAGAGGGTCCATGACCCCAAAAAAGTTAAGGACTACTCACTTAGAGGTACAGGGGAGGAAAGGTAGGGCAAGTAGTGGCATCCAACTGTCAAGAATTCCAGAGGAGTGTTCTAACCCACTTACTCATTAGGCAGTTTCTCCACATGCAATGCCACAGAGCCTGCCTCATAACCCTGCTGGTTGTTCTCTGGGACATCCATGTACCGCTCGGTATATCCAGTATCATAGGCCATCCACACTGTGACTGGGGCACCGGCAATGGCAACCTGGCAAACAAGAAATGGGCAAGGACACAAGAAGCTAAGGTCATCTAAACCCAACATACCAAATAATCTGCAGGCCCTCACTCTAAACTCAAGAGACCCAAAGGAATAGAGTTTTCATAAAGTATGACTACTGGGTCCTTTGAGCACATCAGTGGGCTGGTGGGGAGGAAGATGGGGGCCCTTAGACGGTTGGCTTTTGAGGCCCTCCCAGCAGCCAAATCCCCACTATTTATTTCTTTGTCTGCCTTGTTCTCATCCCCCAAGCCCAGCCACCTCCATAGGCCTCATACCCCTCACCCAACTCCTCTGCACACCATTCCCCACCTCTGCCCATCTGAGGCCGGAGTCCCGGGTTCAGCCTTAAACACAAAGTTGCTGATGGGTTTTGTGAAGCCGGATGCGGTTCGTGGATCAGCAGTGGAGGGCAATGAGGAAAGAGGGCTCTTCCCCATAATACTGCTGCAGGGAGAAACAGCCAAGTAGCACGACCACCTCGCTGGCATGGGAGCGGCCCACGTTCCGTCCCCAGCACACTGAGTTCACGCACAGCAGCACAGAAGGGCAGGGCAGGGCCCAGAACCAGCCTGAGGAGGCACTCACCTTGAACACATGGGGCTTGTGAATCAGCCCCATGAGGGACAGGAAGCCCCCATAAGACCAGCCATGGATGGCGACTCGACTCAGGTCGATGAACCCATACTTCTCAGCCACGAAATGTAAACCTTCCACCTGATCCTCTATTTCTACCTGACCCTGGGGAGCAGAGAAAGAAGAGTCAGGAGACGTGTTTCAACCAGTTGGCCAAAGCGACTACATATGGACACGGACCCTCAGAACCAGCTGGACAGATTGCCAAAGGGCCAGGGGAACCTGGCTTCCCTGATGCCAATGCCAGGCCTGTGCAACTCAGGTCCAACCCTTCTTAAGAAGCCTTCCTTTGCAATTTGGTGCAGTAGAAATGATGCTGGATTCAGACTAGTGGACTCTTTGTTCAAGTCCTGACTCTGCTTATTAGCTGTGTGGCCTTGGACAAGCTGCCTGAGCCTCAGTATCCCGATCTCTGAAATGGGTAGACTGATCACTTGCACAGCTGACCTCCCAGGATTGTTTTCAGGTTCAAAGAAGAGAGTGCACAATGTGCTCTGTAAACCAAGACGTGCTACCCAGCATCGTAGAGCCAAGAGGACATTAGAAAGCATCTAATTCAATGTCCCTATTTGACAGAGGAGGAGACTGAGACCATGAGGGCGGAGCTTATGTGTCTAGGACCATGTGGCAGCTTCGGGGTCTTCTAACTACAAACCCTGACCCTATGAATGTTAACAGTTTTCATCTTTCCCTTTCTTCCTGACCACCTAATATATTATATTCAGTCTTAGACTGCTAATGTTTTTATATTTTAATTGTCTCCTTTTAATTAGAACGTGAGTTCAGGGTAGGGACTGTACTTTCACATTCCCCTAACAGTGTCTGGCACAGTATAGCTGCTCATTAAATGCTTATTGATTAAATGATAGGTTTTGTTGTTCCACCTTCTACAAGAAGCCTTTCCCAGGCTCCCTTAATATTAGTGCCTTCCCTCTGAGATTACCTTGACGTTAACATCTTGATCCATTCATACAACTATAGATGGTTCGTACATAAGTCTGTCTGCATATTGTTTCCACCGTTAGAATGGGAACTCCTGGAGGGCAGACTGTTTTTGCCCTCCTTTGCATTCTTGGTGCTTAGCACAGTGCCTGACACACAGTAAGCACTTAAAAAATACTTGTTGATTTTGAAATGCTGTAAGGGGTCCAGTCAGTCCTACAGCCAGCTTCTGACAGCGGGGCAGTGTAGTGGGAAAGCCACAGCTATCCTCCTAGGATAGTGTCTCCAAAGAAACCCATCGTGTGTCTATCACTCAGGGACAGACTTTGAAAAAACATTTACCATTTGGTTTTTAAGAGCCCCTTCAAACTGCAGTCCTCGCTGACAAGAACCTCGGCCATCAATCACCACCACAGCGTAGCCAAGAGATGCTAAGGTGTTGAGCCTCAAATATTTAATGCCTTTGAAAGAGTTGTTAACTAGTTGTACCTATAGTGGGGCAGAGAAGGAACACGATTAAATAGACCATCATGACATGTTTTAGGATGTTGGCCAAGGGAACCTGGGAAGTCAGAAAAACCAATGGAGATCCCTTTCCCTTTCTAACAGAACCCTGGTACATCCTAAACCAAGATGGTCACATTCCTGACTGTGACCCATCTCCCACTATTCTCCAACATGTATCCTTCATTCCATCCAGGATCATTCCATGTCCCACAAGCCTGAGCACTCCCTCCACCTCTGGGCCTCTACCCATGCCATTGCTCTCTGACCCTACCGCGCCCCCTCCAATCTCAGAATGTCCCTTCTCCTCCTCACCATCTAGACATTCAGAGAATGACCTTGGGTGCCATCTAGTCTCAGAATCCCTCATTCAGTTCAGAGAGGCCAAGTGTTCTGGCCTAGACCCCACAACTAGTAAATGGTAGAGCCAGGACCCAAATCCAGGCCTCCTGACTCAAAACCCTCTGCGCTCCCTCATATCATGTTATCTCCCACCAAAGCCTGAGTAGATGGAGCTCTACCTCCCCTGTGAAGTATTTCTGGACCCGATCCAGTCTTTAGCTATTACTCTATCCTTTTGTCCTGCCATTTTGACTTTCATCATAACCCTTCATCCATTCATTATCTTTATATCTGTGTTCTTCCTGGCCAAGGAACATGCCTGATGCACCTGGGCACTGCTGGCAGGTGTTACATCAACACAAAAGTCAGTGAGCCAAAATGTTATCCGAGGGTGCTTCCAACACTGATGCCAATACTCACACTTTGCTCTCCATGCCTTAGGCTTTATCAGTTACTGTGACCAAACAAACAAAATTCCTGTCGCCAATGGTTTATTTTGTCCTGATGATCCTCTGCATTGAGCCAGGCCTGCCTTAGAGCACAAAGTCATTGCCAGGTCTGTACTCAAGTTTTTCAGCTCATTAGAGCTTATAGATTACATTCATTTACTGAATGATTTACTAAAATTATCTTTCTTTCCTCATACCTCATAGGGCCAGCACTCTTCTCCTCTAATATGTTTAGGGTCTACTATGGTTATTTGTGTACATGCCATATCCTACCAGCCTAGGCCCCTTTAGAAGGCAGACTATGAGGAGAAGGACGTTGTTAGTAATTGCTGCCTCCTCTTTTCCCAGAGTCAAGCATTGGGCTCTGAATGAACGCAGATGCTTAATAAATGCTGAATCAGCATTCGTAGAATTGCAATTCTTGCTGGCCAGGCAGACAATGCTCACCTTATTCTGTCTTCCTGGGAGGCCAGTGCCGCCACATGAATCAAGTCCTAAGTGTAAGGAGAGGACAGCTAAGGAGGAAAGGGTCTGCAGCCCAGCAGTGTACTGACCTGAGGTCCCCCGTATACAAAGAGCACCGTTGGATGCTTTTTTCCAGGTTGGACGTTGTGGGGTTTGTAGATCATGCCATACAGCTCCACATCAGACTGCGTATGGAAGTGAAAGATTTCAGGAGGCACATAATCTGGGGGACAGCCTGGAAAGCACAGAGCCGGCAGCTCAGTGGTTACACTCAGCCTCTGGGAATCACAGCCCAGAGCTCTGAGGAACAAACACGGGCAGCTTATCCTGCACCACCCCTGCCTTATGCTAACCGCAAACCATTCACTTTTGTATGCAAAGAACTGCAAGTGGCCTTAGGACACAGAGCATGGAATATCAGGGCAGGAAGGACTCTTAGAATATAGAATGTCAGGGCTAAAAAGGACTTTAGAGGATATAGAACCTAGAACATCCAGAGTGGAAGGGACCGACTGAGATCAGCTAGTGTGATACTCTCATTTTACAGAAGAAAAAATGAAGGGACCAGAGAGGGAAGAGAGAGAGGTCAGTGGCAGGGCTGGGATTCAAACCCAGGTCACTCAACTTTCAGCATCCCTCTAGCAATCTAGATCACAGAGGATATGAGAATGTCAGAGTTGGGAGGGACCCCAAAGGTCATCTGGTCTACTTCCCTTTCTTCATGGTAGAAAGGAGTAACGTGAGGCCACAAGAAGTTATTTGGACAAGGTCACACAGTCAGGAAGTCACAGAAGACAAAAGCCGAGAAGCCTAGTGCTTAGTACAGTGCCTGGCATACAGTAGGCACTTAGTGAAAGGGTTACAAAGCCCTGCCCTCCCCTCACCCTGAGGAGGCTGGAAGGTAGCCATAATCCAAAGTAGCAGAATAACTGAGTCACAAAGGAGAAAAGGACCAGATGAGCCCCTACTGTCTCACCCCTAGTCGCAGAGGCCTATGCTACTCTGTTTGACTTGCTGACCTGAGGGGTTGGGTGTCCTGGGGCCATTTCAGGGTGGAGGTGGGGGGGTGCAACAGGTCTCCCCCCAACCCCAACGAGGTCAGCCTCAGTGTTATCACAGCTAGAGTGGGAGCCTTTGGGTACTCACTGGCTGCCTCCATCATGCTGGCCCAGAACTTGGGCTGTCTGTGGAGTGGGTCGTCGTCAGAACCGCTCAGCTTGTAGACATGCACGCAGGGCGGAGTGCTGACATTGCTGTAGTGGCTGATGAACATGTCAAAGTTCTACAGACCAGAAAGAGAACAAGGACATGTTAAGGAGGATAGCTTAGCACTTCTCTCTGGAGGGCTCACGGGCTCCCTTCTAGAGGTAACAAGGTCTGCCCAGGAATCAGGTTCCTCCTCCAGCTCTGTATGAACTAGGATCAGCCCTTTCTCCTCCCTCAGTGCCTCTACATAACGAGGGGCTTGGACAAATCTCCAAGGCATCCTCTCAACTGATCAATGCCCACCATCTGTCTTCAAAACCTCTCTCTCTACACCTATGCTAAACGAAATGAGAACTGTCACCTTATTATGCTGAATCACAATAATAACAACAGCTTCTGTCCGAGGGCACTTTGAAGTTCACATGGTACTTTCCTCAAATCAACCCTGTGAGTACAGGGGGTACAGCTATTACTATCTGTATTACAGAGATAGGAATGCTGAAACTCAGCTGATGATCTGCCCAAGGTCAAACAGCTAGGAAGGATGCAGTCAATAAGTATTTATTAAACACTTACTATGTGCCAGACACGGTGCTAAGTGCTTCAAAATACAAAGGCAAAAACACAAGCACTGCCCCCAAGGAGCTATCAACGTCATGGAAGAGGCAGCATGCACATAACTTGTACACGTGATACACAGAGTGTGAATGGGAGGTCCTTTCAGAGGGAAGACACTGCAAGTACAGAGGCCAGGGCCAGGGGTGAGGAGGCAGGGCATTCCAGGCACAGGGGACAGCCAGGGCCCAGGGTCCCTAGATGGTAAACCAGGAGGAGGGAGGAGACAAATTGTCAAGGTTTTTAAAGGCCAACCAGAGCATTTGCTATCTGGTCCTGTAGACAACGTGGACTTCACCAAGCAGAGCGGGGAATGCAGTCCGATCTGCACTTGGGTGGCTAGTCCAGGATGCCCTGCAGCAGGAAGACCAACCAGACAGACCGACTGGGGGGGGGGGGGGGGGGGGGGGGGGAGCATCCCGTGACACTGTGAACAACAAGGTCTGGCAACACACCGGACACACAGGATGAGTGTCAGAGAGGAGGGAGGAGGACCCTGAGCCTGCAAGCCTGAGGGACTGAGACAGCAGCAGGCAAGTTTAGGAGACGGGAGGATTTGGGGGGAAAAGATGAGTCTGTTTTGGACATGTTGAATTTGAGGCGCCTGTGGGAAATCTGGATAATACTGCAAAGGAAGCTGGTGATGGGAGACTGGAGCTCAGGAGAGATGTTAGGGCTGTATACCCTAATCTGGGAAATCATCTACATGGAGATGATAATTAAACCCCTGGGATCGGATGAGATCGGGGGAAAAGGGGAAGGACAGAGCCGTAGGGACAATGACAATGGGAATGATTTGGATGAAGATCCAGCAAAGGAGGCTGAGAAGGAATAGTCAGACCCATAGGAGGAGAACGAGGAGAGAGCCGGGTCAGGAAATTGTAGAGAGAAAAAGATGTCAAGGAAAAGAAGGTGACCAAAAGTTGCAGAAAGACAAGAAGGATGAGGACTGAGAAAAGGCCATTAGGTCTGGCAATTAAGAGTTCCTTGGTAACTCTGGAGAGGACCCAGGTCTCTTGACTCTTGGGTCCCAGACTGCTTCTACCTCACTCACAAGATAGCTCCAGTCACCCCACGGGTTGAGCACTAAGTCACAGGCTATAGTAGAAACAAACAAGTCTTGGAGGGATCCTGAGTTCCATTGAGAGCCTACCAGGGTCTGGTAGGAGTGTAAGACTTGCTCCTCGAACCACCATGAACCTCTCTCAAGGACAGCAATGATGTGGTTCAGATGGTTCAAAGAGAACAGTACTGCACAGGAGGAGCCTGGGGTTTTATCTTGGCTCTGTCATTAATTTACTGTGAGACCCCAGACAAATCACTCATCTTCTTGGGCCTCACTACCTTCTTCATCAGTAAAATGTGGATAATGATCCCTGTCTTTATTATTCCACAGGGTTACTGTCAAGAATAACTAAGATAATATATGTAAAACACTCCATTACATAATCTATTACTAATATCCTATTGAACTTCTAAAAGGAATACCTCAAATAGAACTCAGTCCCCCAGGAACATCTAAAATAGAACTCAGTACCCCTTTATTCATTCCAACTCCTCTCAAAAATGCCAATAAAATCAATCTCTTCACAATTACCAATATGTGTCTTTGCAGTCTTTTCCTGCTTGTCAAGAGATGGTAGCCTCTTGTGGTTAGAGGGTACTAAAGCCAAGGCCTTGGGTTTAATTCCCTCTAAGACCCTCCCAAAGTTAAGAACTCAAACTATAACCCCGCCAGAGAGACAGCACAGGAGAGTGAAGACTGGATCTGGAGTCAAAAGAGCTGAGTTTGAAACCAGCTCTGCTAGCTACCGACTGTCTGTGGGACCTCAGGGAAATCACTCTCCATTCTGGGCCTCACTTTCCTCCTCTACAAAATTAAGGGAGGGGTGTGTTGGATTAGATGACCTTCAAGGTCCCTTCCAGCTCTAGGTCCTATAACCTCACACAGATATGTGCTATTGGTCCTAAAGATGACCAGGCAAGAAAGCATGGACGGGAGCTAACAGAAGCGTTCCTGCTGCTCCAAACACAAACCCAAATGCTTACCTGATTCATGTGTGCGTGCGCGTGCGTGTGCATGTGCCAACAGATAGCATGCTTCAAGTTATCTTACAAAATACTAGCTAGCCCTGAGAAGGCGACAATCACACCATGTGTGCGCGTGCCCATGTGCTGTGTGCTGGCGCTGGGGCACTACGTGACAGGGGTCAGACAGGTTGGCTTGAGCAGGCTGACCTGGCTCATGGAGCAGCTGTGTGAGAAGCCCGGCGTGGTAAGTCTCACAATCTCACCCGAAGACTCATAACTGACCACGTAGAGATGGTGCTCCAAGGGGGTGTCCTTGGTGGCCTGGAAATACACCAGCTTTGTCTCCTCGTTCACCCAGATCTGCAATTAGAACACGAATACCATTACCTCAGGAAAAGAGCAGCCCAGTTCCTGGTCCACGAACCCTTATCACTGGTAAACGTCTCTCTGCTGCAAAGGCTACACTGGCAGGAGCTATTCTACGTTTTAAAACAGAACGGGCAATCCAACTCAGCAACCACTTAGGAAGCTCCTGTTGTCTGCGGAGCACTTTGCTGGGTGTTGAGGACAGATTCAAAGTTTCAATTAAAAAAAAAAAAAAGAGTTCCTGTTGGGCACAAACAAAATCAATGCACCTTGGTTAAGAAAGGAAGTTGACAAATGGTAAAAATCTTTGTATCAGATTTCTCAGATAAGAGTTGTATATTTAAGATATGGACAAGTAACAGATACAGATAGATATCTATCTATATCTTTATCTATATGACCAAAAGCCATTCCCCAATAGATAAACGGACAAAGGATATGAACAAATATTTCCTTCTTAAAAGAAGAATTGCAAACTATTAACAACCTTATGAAAGAAATCTCCAATCACCAATAATGAAATCAAAGCAAAACAACCTTCAAGTTTCACCTCACACTCAGAAAATTGACAAAAGATGGGAATGGTCAATGTTGGAGGAGATACAGAAAGACAGATACACTAATGTATTGCTGGTGGAGCTATATACGAATTAGCACAAACCATTTTGGAAAATTTGGAATCATATAAAAAAAGTGACTAATACAGACACTCTTTGATGCAAAGATTTCATTGCTATGTATATATGACCCATGGAGAGGTCATTATTAAAAAAAAAAGTCCCCAAGTATACCAAAATATTTATTGCAGGACTTTTTGCTGTAGCAAAGAACTAGAAACTAAGTAGGTGCCCATCAACTGGGGAATGGTTAAGGAAATTGTGGCAAACAAATGTAATGAAATATGACTGTGCTATAAGATATGAGTTAGCAAGTGGACACACACTCTCGTGATCTCAGGCTGGTAGGCAGGGAACAGTGTGTGTGGAGAGAAGCCAGAACCTTGGCCTAGCATTTTTCAAAAGATGCCTACCACAGGAATTCTGAGATCCCTTTTGAAAGTTTAGGATAACAGCAGGTCTATCTACTGATGTGTTTCTGCCCCATGGCCAAAGTCAAGCACTTTGATACGAAGTGATATCAAGACAGCATGATATCAAAAGAGATTCCTAGGCAGAAAGGCCCATGGAAAAAGCCCCAGTCAGAGGACATGCTTATTTGAGTTCTGGGTCTGGTGCCTTGACATTTTCTAGTTGTGTGACTATGGGGAAGTCACATAACCTTCTTGATTCTCAGTTTCTTCATCTGTAAAACAAGGATAATACCTTCACTGCCTACCCCAGAGAGCTGTTGTGACGAAAGCATTTTGTAAACTTTCAAGTGCTACAGAAATGGGAGCTGTTATTAAGGGTTGGGTCAGTGACAAATGGACAGTTACTAATGAAGAGACCATGATGGTTATTGAAAAAATAGAACAGCAGATTCTCAGAAGGGAAATTCAAAGGGTAAGCCAAATGACAAAAAAACAGAACTCAAGGTCCAAGACAGGATGTTCTTGAGAGAATTCACTGTGGAAGTGAGCCTTTAGCTGCTTCTGATTGAAAATCCCACGGGTGGATGAGTAACCTGGGATGGGTTACTATGGGATGTTTTAAAGTATATCTCTGATCTTTAAGGCTGGTGTGTAGGAATGGCAGTCACACCCTCCTGCAAGCACTATGAGAGGCAGACACCCTCGACTAGAAGAATCAAGAATAGGACCTTGGGAAACCAAGCTAGCTGTATTCAGAAGAACAGAGAGAGCGTCATCCTGAGACACCCTGAAGGACAGCCAGAGCTTCCTTTCAAGCAAACTCTATCAAGTCAGTTATAAAATGGAAAGGGCTGGTCCCATTATTTTAGAAGGGACAATGACAAGATGGCTGGTGACCCTAGAAAAACAGCCAGGATGGGGACGGGATTGGAAATCAGGCCACATGAGTTATGGCTGAAGAAAGCCTAGAGAAGAGCTGACTTAGGGAGTATATGGCCACCATATCTGGAGACCTGCCGTGTAGAAGATTTGTTCTGCTCGACCGCCAAGAATGAAACTAGGAGCAACGTGAGGGGATATTACAAAGAGGCAGACGTTTATCAGCTCATGAAAAACAAAACAAGCTTCCAAACAATTAAAGAGGTGTCTAAAAGTGAAATGGGTTGCTTCAGAATGCAGTGACTGGAATTTAAGTGGAAAGCAGATGACCAGTCATAGCAGGAAGTGGTAGAAGGGATTTCTGCTGGGGGAGGTGGGCTAGACTAAATGCTCTTTGAGGCCCCTTCTGACTTTCTGGGGTTCAGTGCCTTTGATTCTGATTCAGTGTGGCGATGCAGATGCTCCAAATAAAGTGGATAAAGGCATAGGCTGCATGTTTGTCAAATGTGCAGACACCATAAAGCTGGGAGGGATGATGGCTAACCCTATACAGTCAGGATCCAAAGAACACTGGGCCAAAACTAAGATGAAGGAAGCACAGCTAGGCAGCAGTTGGAACAAGAATCTGGGAGGCTTTAGTGGAAAAATTAAGCTCTATGAGAGTCAACAGTATGACGGAGCAGCCCAGAAGGCTGCATTCAAAGAAGCAGGCCATCCAGAAAACACGGGGGAGCAATGGATAGCTCTTCCCTGGCTGGACCACATCTGGATGGGTGCACACAGTTTAGGGAGGATGCTGATAAGCTTCCAGGGGAAGGAAACTGGGATAGGGAAGGGCTCTGAGTCCATGCTACATGGCAACTGGTTAAAGGAACCAATACTGTTCCCTGTGATACTCTTTTGACACTGCCACCACTCTGGTGCAGGCCTCATCCTCACACCTGAACTACTGCAATAGCCTATAAGGGTCTGCCTGCCCCAAGTCTCTCCTCACTCCACTCCATCCTCCACTCAGTTGTTAAGCTGATTTTCCTCAAGTGCAAGTGGAACCATGTCACTTCTGTACTCAATAAACTGCACTGACTCCCTATCACCTCCTTGATCAAATAGAAAACGTTCTGGTATTTAAAGTCCTTCATAACCTCTCCACTCTTCTCACACCTTGTTTCTCCTCCCCCATACTCTGTGATCCAGTGGCACTGGCCTCCTTGACATTCTTCCTTCACCTGACTCCATGCTTGTTTGCTTTCTTGCTGGCCATCCCCTCTGCCTAGAATCTTACCCCTGCTCCCACCCCCAACCCTGCCCTCCCCAGCTCCTCAAGTCCCACCTAAAATCCCACTTCTATAGGAAGCCTTTCCCAAAGTCCCTTAATACTGGCGGTCTTTTCTCTGTCAATTGTCTCTAATTTATCCTGACTCTGGCTTGTTTGTAGGCAGTTGTTTGCATGCTGTCTCTCCCTCATTAGACTGCACGTTCCTTGAGAGCAGGGCCTATCATTTGCCTTTCTCTGCATCCCCAGTGTGTAGGATGGTTCCTGGCATACAGGAGGTGCTTAATTGATTGACTAAACCAGAGATGGTAAGCCTGAAGAAGAGAAGACGGGGGTGTGCAGTGGGGGAATGGGGAACAACAGCTCTTTAAGTATGTGAGGGGCTACCAAGTGGTAGAGGGATTAGCCAGGTTCTGCTGGCCTCCAGTGACAGAAACAGGAGCAAGAAGGGGAAGATGCCAAGAAGTCATAGGCTGGACTTAGGACAAACTTCCTAATGACTCCAAAGGTCCCCAAGGAGAAGGGGCTGCCTCAGGAGCGGGCTCTGGGAGAGCATGTTTGGTGTGGTGTAAGGGGCATTCTTTGGGGGCCTCTGTGGTCTCTTCTGCCTCTAAAAACTTCAGTGAAATAATGGTTACAGATGATTCAGACTGACTGATCTCCCACAGAGAAGACTGTCACAGCAGCAGAGGACCCTTCCAGGGGCAGTGTCTCATCTACGCTTCCAAAACAAGCCTGGATCCGGCAAGATCAGCCCAAGTTGGATGAATGGGATCAGTAGGAGCTGAGTGCAGCGTCAAGGGGCATGGCTCATATAAGCAGCCAATCCCTCCTCAGCCAGACAAACTCTCCTTAGGCTGTGTGCTAAAGATGAAGAGATATGCTTCTCCAGGTCACAAACAGAGAACGAGGAGACAAGAAGTAGTCTGACTTCCCAAAAGAGGTCTGTGGCGAAAAGGGAAGATGGAAGCCATGCAGAGAATGAATGGGGCAGGGAAGCTACAGAAAAAAAAGTGCTCGGGTACCTTGGATCCGTGCCTTGCCAAAACCTCCCATTCACCACTGGTCAAGGCAATCTCCTCTTTGATGGGGCATTTAAAGTCATCTGGAAGACAGGAAAGAGACAAGTCAATGGGAGAACCCGGATCTGTGGCAGCAGTCTGAAGACCGACTAAAATGCAAGAGTCATCGGCCAAAGTTTGGGAATCTTTTCTGGGGAGCCAGTGTGGGCAGGAAGAATAATGCAGAAGCAGGGAGCAGCTGTCTCTCCTCAGATACAACCAGCTTTTGTCTGTACTGCTCATCCTCAGCTGCCCTGAGAGGAGGGACAGTTTTTGTGTGCAAGAAGCACTGCTCTGCGACGCAGGAGACCTGGGTTGACCAGAGCAAGTTATTTTACTTTTGTTTCCTTATCTACTAAATGGGGATAACACTTGCACTACCCACCTCTCAGGACTCTTGTGAGGAAACGTTATTACCATTACCCATCCTCTTCTCAACTAGAGTTCTGAGGGCGGGGACTTGGTCTTCTCTGGGTCTGTCTTCACTGCCTCCAGTGTCAAGTATGGAGGATAAGTCAGGAAGGGTCACTCAAGGGACAATGAATGAATGCATAAAATATCTCTCACCTTCCCCAGAAATGAAAGGCTGGGTCCAGTCATAGCCATTTGGTTTTAGCACTGCTGTGACTTTGTACAGGTGGCAAAACCCAGTTTTGCATTCATTGGCTCGAAGAAAACAGATTTCTTCATCTCCCTCCGATTGGGGAAACGGATAGAAAATATCATGAACCTACCAAGGAAAAGAACAAAAACGGCATAAGAAAGATCAATGGTTCCAAGATCTAGGTGAAAATCCTACTAAAGGGGGAGCAAATGCAGACAGCTGAAGCTCAAAGTTATCCTGGGAGATTAGGGAACCCTGGTAGTTAGAAAAAGTGAAAACTTCTCTGACCCAGGTGTGCGCCTATGCCCTCAGCTTCCTCCCAAAGCACAAATGCCTCCTCTCCTCAGTCATGAATCAGGAGCTGAAACAAGAAGCTGGGCTGCTATGAGTTTGCCTGAGTTCAGGCTGCTCAGCCAGGAGGAACAGAACAGGGCCCATAGGGAAAAGGCCTAAGGCTGCTGAGGGAGACAGCAGCGCTCCCTCGGTTCTTACATTTATCCACACATCGGTAACCTCTTCATACACGACATATGGCTGGACATTTTCAGGGACGGCTTTGGCAAATTCAAGGCGCTGCTCTTCACTCTCCGGGACAGGGATGAAGAGGGCCGGGGGAAGGAGAACCAACTGGAGCCGCTGCTGAGGCCTGTCCAGGAACATGGCCCATGCACTAGGAAGAAAAGGATGGACAAGTTTTTTGTAAGGCTTAAAGACCACAAAATAGTGGGCTGTCATTCTGGTTACTGACTCCTATGAAGGTGGTGGGGGGCAATAGCATAGTGTTCTGGAAAGGGCACTGGATTCAGAATCAGAGATACAGAGTTCAAAGCCCAGCTTGCCTCTTCCTACTCTTGCAACCTCAGGCAAATTTCTTGCTCTCTGGGCCTCAGGTTAGTCTGGCTTCTCCAACTCTAAGATGACGGAGTTTGGACCAGATGGCTCTAAGGTCCATTCCAGGTCTATGTCTTATAATCTTCTACGAGAAAATCTGAATGTCCATTCTCTCCCCCAAAGAATAGCGTATCATGGGATATCTGCCACAATATCAGGACTTTCAACACTCTTGTCTAGTTGACATCACAACAGATAAAAGTCCCTAAGAGTGTTACACACTATAAAGCCTTATACAAATGTAAGGGATTATTAGAAAAATTCTACTTTGTGATCAGAATCCTGATTTCCAATCTCTCCTTTGCTTGTTTCAACTGTCACAAGTCCAGTGTCTGTCTCCTCATCCCTTCACAGTAACTAATATATTGGTCCAAACAGAGGTCATCCTTGAATATAAGCCATACTCCAAAAATGAGATCTCTTTAGAAGGATATAGGTAGCACACTGAAAAAATTATTATCCCAAATAATCATTAAACTATACATATATTTTTATGTGTGGTGAGCACATATAAAAATCAATATATATGGTTTTGGATTTTTTTTTTTTTTTTAATGTGAAAGTTGGATAGTTGAGAAGGTAGCAAACAGGATGGTAGAGAAGGGCCCTAGGAGGCAGTGTCAGCAAATTCAGACCAGGATTCATTCCACTGGAGGAAAAAAAGAAGCCAGTGGGGGCAGACCGTCAATTCGGAATCATTCTGGATTTCTACTTACCACTGGAGGGAGAGACAGAATGGACAAAGGTTAGTTGGAGTTGGCTTATAGGCCATATCCAAGTTTTATAGAAGCCAGAATGGAGAAGAAGCAGGGCCTGTATTTGAGCCATCAGCTATCACCAACAAATCTATTTGTCATGATTATGTACTTCTTTAGGGTTTGAACTAGGCCTTGTTTCTTCTGATGGACTCGGGCAAGAATGTGTGAGCCATCCTTGGCTCTGAGAGTTACACCTAGCCATGACTTGTCCTAAAGGAAACCAGACATCAGTCTTGGAGCCCTGGCTTTTTCAGAATTGGTCCAAATCTTTACTATTACCTTTTAGATGCCAGAGACTATGAAAAGAGTCAAGATGACTGAGGTCTATAATCCCAACTTTCCCACTTAGTCATGTGACTCACAGCCAGTCAGCTAACCTCATCAAACCCCAGCTCCCTCATCTATAAAATGGGACTACTATTCAAAGTAAAAGAAGATAACGGTTATGGTCCAAATATCAAGAGTGATGGGCAGTGACTTGTTCTGGGACCCAAGGAGGCTAAAGAAAAACCTATGTACTATTTGCCATCTTGCGTCCATCCAGCCCTGGCGATGTACTCCGCTGCGGGGAAGAGCGTGCTGAACGGCTGCACCAACTCCTTGTCCTGAGCACAAACCATCTAGACCAAAATGAAACATCAGGTTACACGCTGCTCCAGTCAACCTTTCCCTAAGAAGACTACAGATCATGGGTTTAGAGATGGGAAGGGCCTTGCAGGCCACTTTGTCCAACCCCTTATAAACTGAAGTCCAGAGAGGCTACATTGCTTAGCCCAGGTCACAGAGGGAAGGGCAGAAGCAAGGTTTGAAATCAGTGCCCTCTCCACCAGTGCTCCAATGCTACCTCCCACTAGGAGCACATCTACTACAAGAAAGGCTACAAGGATTAAGGAAAGGTTCTACGTTTTGGTTTTTAAAAATCAACTGCATAAGTGCAGGGGAAGGAATGCATAGGTGAAGTCCTCTGAAAATGATTAAGGAAGCAAGACAAGTGTGAGATGGTTCTGTTACTGAGTTGTCACAGAACCTGGGTTCAAATCTTGCCTCTGCAACTTCATACATGTGTGACCTTGGGCAATTCACAACCTCTCTGGGCTTCAATTTTCTCATTTGTTAAAGGACAGAGTTGGATAAGAGGATTTCAAAGGTCCCTTCCAGCTTGGAATTCTACAATTCTATGTTTTAATGGATTTCTATTGTACTGAATACTGCTTGTCATAAGTGAGCCTGGAAACCATGCCCGAGCTTTATGATGAAATGGTATTTGACTTAAAAAACACATTCTCTAGGGCTGCCTGTTTAATGTCCATCTGATGAAGTCTCTCCTCTTTCTGGTGGGCCTCTTGATTCCATGAAGCCTTCCCTGATACCTCTATATTTCTCATCATTAGATTGTATGCTCTTTGACTGTTGTTGTTGTCCAATTACGTCTGACTCTTCATGACCCCATTTGGGATTTTCTTGGCAAAGATACTGGAGTGGTTTGCCATTTCCCTCTCTAGTTCATTTTACAAATGAGGAAACTGAGGCAAACAGGGTTAAATGATTTGCCCACAGTCCCAGCCAGGAAGTATCTGAGGCCAGATTTTAACTCAGGAAGATGAATCTTCCTGACTCCAGGCCTGGCACTCTATCCACTGCGCCACCTAGTTAAAGTTCTTTGACAGGAGAATCTATTTATCTTTGTATCCCCAAGGCCCTACTCAGGGCTTTAATACATAATTGGTTTTTAATAAGTGCTTGTTGAGTTAAATTGAAATACATTAGCGAATGATACTGGGTTACATCCAAAGAAACACATTCTCTTTTGTAAGGAGAATGATCCCTCGAGAGTATGCCCACATTCCACAGCAGTGCAGATAACTGGACCTGGCATCAGCAGACTCGGGGTAGAGGCCTAGCTCTGCCAGTCACTGTCACATCACCTTGGGCATGTCACTGTCACTCCACTCCCTGAGCCTCAGTCTCCTCATCTGCAAAATGAGGACAGTAACACTTGTGCCGACAACCTCATATGGCAAAGCACTATTAGGCCTGCTTTACACCACAAGCACCCAGGTGCTACAACGGGGAATGTGAGCTGTTCCCAGAGACGCAGTGTCTGTGAATATCTTTCTCTCACCTCAGGCAATGCTCCCAACCAATCCAGAAGTATATTATTAGGCACTGGTAATGCAAACAATGACAAGAAGCTCCCCTTCTAATGGGAGGAAACAATCTAACATACTCCTCTATTGGGGAGGTACAGAACCCACACAACACCCCTTACTTGAAGTAACCTTGAGAGAAGGCACCAGCAGTTGGGAGGCCAGGAAATACAGAAAGCGGTTGGCCAAGCCCAGCCAGCCCTCCCTGTGGCCCTTCCCCAGGGGTGCTAGAGGGTGTGTCTTACCTTTCCCTGATTGTCTGTCTGAAATTCAGCCAGTTTCAAAGCGATCTTGGGGTTCTTGCTGCCTGCAGAAAGGACAAGGAAGTGAGAAACTGTCAAATGCCAAGCATTCGGGTGGACCTGCCCACAAACCAATCTTTGGGTCAGTCCCAGGGGCAGAGAGGGCAGGGGTGGGGAAGGGGGGTGCTCAGGTCCAGGTGACCCAAAAGGGCACTTTTCCACAGGGAGCAAAGTGCTAAATATCCAAAGGTATGTATGATGGGTTATCCTCACTGACTAAAAACAGCAGGTCCTTGAGCCACCCTCAGACTGAATAAGTGAACCTCATTAAATGTGTATTAAGTACTTACTCAGTGCAAGGCCCCAAGTGAAGTAATATAGGGATTAAAAGAAGTATGAGATGTGGGGCCCTGCCCCCAAGGAGTGTATAAAACTAGCTGGAGAGACAGATGGTAAACAGGAAAAGTAGCAAGAAATCTGTGTCAAGCCTCAGTCGAGCTCAGTGCACAGACCCTGAGCGCTTTGGTAACTCAAAGTATGTAGTAAAGCTGGGGCTACAGCTCGAAGAATGAGTAGAATGAATAAGTAAGCAAGAAGAGAAGCGACCAGCTCCTCAGCTAAGCTGTAAACCCCTTAAGGGCAGGGACTGTTTCCCCTTTACAATGTCTCATCAGGCTATAGTATAGCACGAGGAGGTGCTTGTCCCACACTTGTGAATGGGAGGAGCCTTTGGAGTTTCCCTGCAAAGTTTTTGTCGTTTGTCCCGTAAGTGGAAGGAGTGCATCTGCTCTGAAAATCAAGGCCAGAGCGGGAGAGACAACTTCAGCCTCCCTGCCAGCGCTGCTCACCTGTCCTGGGATACCGGTAAGAATCAGTTTTTCTTTCTTCCAGAGCAGGAGAGGGAACATGAATGATCTCCACTTCTGATTCATCTACTTCTTCATATAAGATTCGCAGGGTCTTACGATCTTCAGACCCTAAAACGAGAGGAAGACACGGCTAAATCTATGACCTTGAGAAGGTCAAAGACAGAAAGAAAGGTCCCATGTGCACCAAAATAGCCATGGCAGCACTGTGTGGCAGCAAAAGATAGCTATAGAGTTGATGTCCATTGATTGGGGAATGGCTAAACAAATTATGGTACTTGAATGTAGTGGCGTCTTACTGTACTGTAAGAAACAATGAATATAAAGAATTCAGAGGAGCCCAGAAACACTTAGATGAACTAATACAATGTGAAGCATGTAGAACTGGGAAAACAGTATATGCAAAGAATACAACAATGTACGTGGAAAGAGCAAAAAGATGAAACTGAACATTGTGAAACTATAAGACCCAAGCTTGGTCTCAGAGAGAAGATGAGAAAATGCCCCTCCTATCCTTGTTTCCAGAGGTGGGGATATACCGGTGTATAACATGGCATACACCGTCAGACTCTGTTGATGTTTTGGTTCATTCTGCTGAAATGTTCCCCTCCCATCCCCCTCTTTTTTTTTTTTTAAAGGGATACAAGGGACAGCTTGCTGGATAGGGTTATTGAGTAGGAATATATTCAGAAATAGAGGTGATGTAAAAACAAAAGAGGACAATAAAATACATTTTTTTAATGGCTGGCCACTGGGGTAAAGACTGCACAGGAAGAACAGTGAGAAAAGAACAGGGTTGAAGGCCTAGGAGTCAAGGGAACCGAAATCATGCTGAGGGTGAAAAAAGCCCTGAGATCATTGGATTTATGAGTTGAAAAGAACCTCAGAGATCATCTAGGCCAAATCCCTCCTTTTACAGATGAAGAAACTAGGGCTCAGTAAGGGAAACATGACACTTGTTACATGGTGGCCAGTGGCAATGAAAAGCAAATGTGAGACCTATTCCAAATGGAGGGCTATTTCCACTTCCTAACCTCTATCTGAAACTGCTTAAGGGAATGACAGGTGAAAAGACAAGAGATCGTGGCTCAAGGAGGAAGTTTCAGAATTGAAAAGCACAAATGTGGGGCAGTTTTAAGCCATGGTAAGGTCTACAGTTTGCCCCTTTGGGTGGTAGCTGACTTAGAATGGAAAGAGAGTCCAAACAAGTTGAGGGACTCTAGAGTGATCCTCTAAGTGAAGGATCTTCAGCAGGAAGACATCTCCAAGGATGATGGCAGGGGCCAGGGGAAAGTGAAGACCAGGCTGGGCACTGAGGCCCTGAGGGGTTGGGGTGGGGGCCGTCCTGGAGGCCCCGGATAGGGAGAGGAGGATATGATTGGAGAGCATGACAGATACTGAGTGATAAGAGCAGAGCAAGAATGTGGAAGAGGCAGGGCAGCGTGACCCTGATATGTGTCATTTCATCCACAAGGTCCCCTGAGATAACCCGGGAAAAGAAGTGACTAGTGCTGAACCAGACCAACAGAGAAGATCAGTGCTTAGGGAAAAGTGAGGGCTCAGATGATGTGATCATCACACGAGGCACGGGAAGAAGCATTTAAGGATGGAGGGAGTTTAATAATGGAAAGGGAGTTCCAAAGGGCGAGATGAAAGGAAGGACTAGAAGGGGATGGGGATTGTGACCAAGTAGGGACAGGCAGAGTTTATGCCTAGGATGAAATGTCTAGAGGACTCTGGGATGGAGGGGGGTGGGGGTGGGGCGGGTAGGGCAGGGGATTGTAAAAATTGGGAAATGGGAGCCCTAACTGGCAGAGATGGTTAATGGAAACAAACAAAGGATTTAAGAGGCCAAGTCATAAGGTTCTATTTATAATAACAATTTGCAACGTCCTCCCCTCCCCTTTTTCGTGTTGAGTTCTTAGATCATCCTTTAGAGCCTAATTCAGATCAAAAGCCACCTCCTTCATGTAAGCCTTCCCTATTCTCCCAGTCATTGCTAACTTTGATCACAGTTCTTTACTTCACACCTCTCTGATCTCCTTACCGTGTAATATTTTGTAGTAGGTCTCCCCTCATAACTGTAAGCTTGATGAGGGCAAGCATTGTCTGCCCTTTGTGCTGCCCAAAGGAGGTACTTAATTAATGGCTACTGAATGACCTAAAGAAAGCTGGGGGGGGGGCCCCAAGACTTATGTCACTGCCAATGAAGAACTGTCAATCAAAACTGCCTGCTGGGTACAGAGTATGAGCGAGGCTGTGCCCCACTAACAGGCACCCAGGAGACCATCTTCTCAGACTGCTCAGTAGTTCAAACATATTGTCCTTTATCACAAAGTCACATGGGAAGATGGGTGGATGATAAAGTAGAACTATTAAGGAAGAAACAAACATTTCTTAACGATCAGGTTCACAGAATTTTATTGAAGATCTTCTAGTCAATATTCCTCTTGAAAAACTGACCTAAGGGCCATGGAAAAATCAGTTAGCCACACAGGCTTGACAGCCTGCAAAGGTTCTGGCATAAGGGCAAACTGTCACCAAGTCTGCTACAGAGCCATCTAAATCCTAACACTACCAGGAAGAGCCCTGGCATGCAGACCTGGCCCATGTGGAATAAGCCAAGGGCCCTCTCTGGTCCTCAGGCTCTAAGGTCTCTAGAGTGGCAAGAAGAAAGACACTGGCCTTAGAATTCAGAAGATCTGGAGATGTTTAGCCTGGAGAAGCCTGGGAGAGTGTGCACAGAGGAGAGGTGGGGAGGGACATGTGACAGCAGTAAAGGGCTGACATATGGAAGAAGAATTAGACCTATTATGTTTGGCTGCCTAGGGTAGAACCAAGAGAGACATTTTAGGTTTGAATTCAGAAAAAACTTCCTCACAATTAGAGCTGTCAAAAGGTGGGAGGTGCAGCTTCAGGTGGCGGTCAGTACCCCTTCACTGGGGCTGTTTAGGCAGAGGAGGATGACTCCTTTTTGGGCATGTTACAATGGGATTCCTCCTGGCCGCCAAGTCTCTTTCAATTCTAAGAGTCTGTGGTTCTGGGAATCTTGGCTTTAATCCCTGTAAGCAGTGGACCCTTGATCTGTGATATTGCTTCTCTACACCTCAGACTCCTCACAGATAGTGGGGTCAATTATAATCATACTACCTACTTGGAAATATTTTGGTGGGGAAAGTGATGAAAGCACTGCAGATATTTAAGTTCTCATTCTAGGATGCCAAAAGAAGCCAATCTAGCTTTCATGGCCTAAGAAGCCAGTTCATTTCCCCACACTTCAGAAACCACTCACCACCAAGAATGGATGCTGACAGATCCAAAGAGGGGAAGAGAGTATGGACTAAAACCATTCTTTCTTTAAAATCTTGAAAGGCCCCGGACCACCAAATAGGTATAAAGAAAGAAGACACACCTTCCCAGGAAGCCGTGGGACACCACCAGTAGCCTGTAAATCGATCAAATTCCTCCTGGATGACAAAGGTAGCTACTCCTGCTGACTTGGGGTCCTCCAGGACACTGGACAAACCTGCAGAGGGAGAGTAATCAATACTCCTTTATTGAAAACCTGCTCAACCTGGACACTGAGCCGAGAGCTGTAGCAAACACAGACATTGAAGCCATGTTCCCTGCTCTCCAGGAGCTCACAATCTAGCTGGGGAGAAAAAGCAGTGAGTGCTGCACAAGAAGAGGTCATGAGTGCGCCCTGAAGTAGGACCAGACTAGAGGAGGGGCTGAACAAACAGGACTGTTACAAAGGGGCAGAAGGCCATAAAGGTGGGGGGGGGGGGGGGGGGGGGGGGGAAGCGCTATGAACTGGGGGGGGGGGGGGGGGGGGGGGGGGGGGACTCCAGTGCCTTAGGGTGGACTGGAAGAGGCAGCAGGTGGGATGGGGTGGGGTAAGGAGAGTAGGGATGGGTCACACCACCCGAGAATAAAGACAACAGCCAAAGCGGTATGTGAGATGGCGGGTTTTCAAGGAGCCTATCCCCAAAGGCCTGAGCTCACCTTTATGACAGTACGTCATTCGTTTCTCCTCTCCAGTCTCAATATTTGCCACCCACAAATCATTGTTATTTATGAATGAGAAGAAGGAAGGGTCAGCAGGACAGATCTTGGGATCCATCCGAGGCCCAGAACACTGGGTTTTGATTTCTAGTGGCTTCATGGGAGACACCTGAGGAGATACAATACAGTTAACAGACACTTATTAATTACCTTCTATGGGCAGGGGCACTTGTACATTAGGGGCCAGAGCAACTAAGTTCACAGTGACTAGAAGGGAAGATTCAGGTATACAAATCTCTGTAGTGTCAAAGCCTCAGACAAGAAGTCTGAGAAGGGGCAGAGCACTTTACTTTTCAGCTGAGGAAGTCAGGAGGAAGGGAAGGAGGGAAGAGGGTAGAAAATCAAGGAAATCTTAAAGAAGAAACTGGCTCCAAAGCTGGGACCAACAGGCAGTAACAAAGAGGAAGGGAAGAGCCCCTGAAACACAGTGTGGGCAAAGTCTCGGAGACAGGAAGACAGCACTTGGCTGGAGTCAGAACACGAGGAAGAGGGGCTTGCTGATCCTGTTGGCCTCATCACCTACACCCCTGCCCAGCCAGGCTCAGAAAACTCACCATGAAGCCATTCTCGCCCCCATCTCGGCAATGAAAGAGGCTGTTACTGGCCTGGAAGAGGAAGAGGCCACTGTTGCTGTGGAAGTCATAGGAGGTGATACCAAACACACCGAGACGCTTACGCTCCCGCAGGAGCTCTTCCTCCCGAGAGTACACACCGTGGTGCGGGGTAGCCTGAGGGCACACAAAGGAACGAGGAGGCAGTGAGGCCTGCTAACCTCTGCCACAGGAGGCCAGAGGTGCCCCCAACTCCTTGCTGCACAACCCCACCGTGACCAAGAACTAGTTCACTAACAAAGTCAGGTCCCTGATGGCCTGGGGCAAGCAAACCCATATTCTCTTTTCATGAGCCCCACTGCTAATCTTAACCATTTAAGGGACAAACAAAGAGTGCCACCATAGAGGAGAGTGTGACAACAATAATAATGACAACTAGAATTTACACACCACTTTAAGGTTTACAGAGCACTTCACAATTATTATCTCATTTGTTCCTCACAATAACCCTGGGAGGTAGAGGCTGCTATTATCCCCCTTTTACAGATGAAGAAACTAAGGCAGACAGCGGTTAAGTGCCTTGCCCAGGGTCACCCAGCTAGCCATGTGTCTGAGGCTGGACCCCTGACCTCAGGTGTTCCTGGTCAGCGCTCAGGTCCAGCCCTCTCCACTGTGCCACCAGGGCCTAGGAAGGTGGCTGGAGGCCTGGAGTTAGAGTTGGAAGGCTTGCGTTTAGAGTCTGGCTCTTCTCTCTTCTAGAGATGTGATCATAGGTTAGTTACTGAAGCTCCCTGGGCCTCAGTTTCTTCAGCTGTCAAATAGGGATAATTATCACAGTTCTTCCCTCATGGGGTTGTTGGGAGGTTCAAATGAGAGAATGGACATCAGGGGATTTGCGAACTTTAGAGTCCTGTATAAATGTTAGTTATGAACACGAACAAAGTGCTGTGTAAGGTTCAAGGGGGAAGGAGAAGCACTCAAGGACAGGTGTATAGAAAAGCGAGTCTCTGAGTCAGACTTTAGGAAAGGACCAGGAATTCTACAAGGAAGGAAAGAAAGGAGACTTGGGGCCTAGGGAAGAGCATAAGCAAAGGCAAAGAAGTGCAGGGGAGATCTATGGATGCAGAGAGCAGCCTGTGTGGAGGGGGCATTGTGAGAGGAAGCTGGAAGTCAGGGGGTGTCAGACTGTGGAGGGTCTTATATATGTGAAGATAGCATTCGTTTCAGTTGCCAGGCAAGAGGCAGCTACTAAAGATGTACCCTGCAGGTTGCCAGCCTTCCCACATTCCCTCGGCCTTCCACTGCCTCCTACCATCCCTTCAAGGGCTGGAGCGGGAAGTTCTTCCTTCCACTAAAAATAAAACCCTACCCCAAAACACTCTCTTTCTGCCTGGCAAAAGCAAAGGCCAGTTCAAATTCAGAAACATCTCCTTCCCAGGAGACACAGGCTGCCAAGGTCATTAATTATTAGCTAGCCTCAACAAAAGGACTTCAACACCACTTTCCCTCAACTCACTGATACTGCATTTAAAAGGAGAAGTAGATCCTTCTGATAAAGAATTCTTATCAAGAACACACACTGTGACATATGCACATGGGGGGGGGTGGGGAGTTTCACAATTGTTCTCCACCTGATTTATATTAACATGGCAGAATCACAAAATCCCACAATCAGAAGGCCTCAGGGCCATGTAGTCCAAACCATCACCCTAAACAACTCCCACAACACCAGCGAGGGAGGAGTCACCCTGCCCACGTCCCAGAAGCCCTAGGCTGTGGAGCCCACTTCGGCCCCTCCAGAGGCAGCTCACTCTGCTCTCATCGTGAGGAAGGTTTTCCTGACACCAAGCTTAAATCAGCCTCTTTGCAACTTCTACTCAGTGCTCATTTTGCCCTCAGGAGCCAATCAGATTAAGTCTAGTCCCTCTTTCAGCAGGCAGACCTTCATGACCTCCCTAAATCTTTCCTTCTCCAGGTTAAACAGCCCCAGGTCCTTCAACCAATCCTCAGATAACAATAACCAGAGTCCCTTCACCACCCTGCACACCTTCCTCTGGATGCTCTCCAGCTTATTAATGTCCTTTCCACAATGCAGCACCTTTGCTCCATGTGATTTCATCAGGGCAGAGGACAGTAGAACTGTCATCAACTTCTTGAATTCTATGCCTCTCAATGCAGTCTAAGATGACATTAGCTTTTATCAGGCAATCTCAGAGTGCTGATAAGGCATGGACTTAGAGCCTCTTCAGATCCCCAGCTCTTTTTCAGATGATATCCTTATTAAATTGGATCTTCGTTCAATCTGATCCAACATTCTTTTTTTTCCTCACTTAATAGTATTTTATTTTTTTCAATTATATGTAAAGATGGTTTTCAACATTCACTTTTATAAGATGCTGAAGTCCAAATTTTTTTCTCCACCCCCTCCTTCCTTCCCTTCCCCCCTCAAGACAGCATGCAATCTGATACAGACTATACATGCACAATCATATTAAACATATTTCCACATTAGTCATGTTGTGAAAGAAGAATCAGAACAAAAGTGAAAAAATCATGAGACAGGGGGAAAAAAAAGAGAGAAAAGAGTATGCTTTGATCTGCATTCAGACTCCATAGTTCTTTCTCTAGATGTGGATAGCATTTTCCATCACGAGTCTTCTGGAATTGTCCGATCATTGCATTGCTGAGAAGAAATAACTGGCCCAACATTCTAAGCCTGATGGACCTTTGCAGGTCCTGATTCTGCCAACCAATATGCCAGTTCTCTCTCCTGACTTGGTGTCTCCTGTGAATGTGACAAAGATGCTACTTATGCTTTTTTCCACATCAGGGAGAAAAATAGGAAAATATCATAGATTTCTTCAGCACTTCCCTGGGCACTTCCTTCTAAGAGGACATCAAACTATTAATAAATACTCATTAGAACTCACCACTCAACCAGATCCAAGTTCATTTATAATTGTACTCCTGTCTGGCCACCATCTCTCATCTTGTCTAGAAGAATAACATTATTTTTCGTAGCAGTAGAGAATTATAAACAAAGTCAAAGCCCAATGATTGGGCAATGGATAAAAAACTGGGGTGTGTGAAGTAATGAAATACTACTGAACCCTAAAAAATGACAAGAAGAATTCAAAGAAACATGGGAAGAACTGAAAATAAATTACTCAAAACCAGGTAAGTATACAATAACATACAACAATGCAAAATGGAAAGATCAAAACACTAAAACTGAACCCTGTGTAATTACAATGACCTAGCTAGTCCCACAAAGAGGAATCAAGATACCATATACCCTTCTCTTTCCTGCAGAGGAGGGGACCCATGGATATGGAATATTACACAAAAATGTCAGACACAGTTTATGTGCTGGTTGGTTTTACTGAACTATTTCTCTTTTTTTTTAATGGTCATTATAAGAGTCTGGAAAGACGGCTTTCTGGGTAGGGGAGGAAAGAGGAATATATTTAGAAATGAAAGTAATGTAAAAAAAAAAACAAGATATCAATAAAAATAAGCTAAAAAAGAACATTGTGAGAGATGTTATTGCTAAAATCTAGGTAAAATGTATCTATATCATTCCCAATTCACCAGGTTAGTAAACCTGTCAAAAAGGAAATTATAGTTTTCCCTCTCTTTGAAAAAAACTGCTGGGAAAACTGGAAAAGAGTATGGCAGAAACTAGGCATAGACCAAAATCTCACATCATATACCAAAATAAAGTCAAAATGGGTTCATGATTTAGATATAAAGGCTGATACTATAAGTAAACTGGGAGAGCAAGGAATAGTTTACCTGTCAGACCTGTCAGAACAGAATTCATGACCAAACAGGAGATAGAAAACATTACAAAAAGCAAAATGTATAACTTTGATTACATTAAATTGAAAAGTTTTTGCACAAACAAAGCCAATGCAACTAAGATTAGAAGGAAGGTAGAAAATTGGGAAAGAATTTCTACAACCAGTCTCTCTGATAAGGGCCTCATTTCTAAAATATATAGAGAATTAAGTCAAATTTATAAGAATAAAAGTCATTCCCCAATTGATAAATGGTCAAAGGATATGAACAGGCAGTTCTCAGATGAAGAAATTAAAGCCATCTATAGTTATATGAAAAAATGCTCTAAATCACTATTGATTAGAGAAATGCAAATCAAAACAACTCTGAAGTACCACATCACATCTATTAGATTGGCCAAGATGACAAAACAAGAAAATGATAAATGTTGGAGAAAATGTGGGAAAATTGGAACACTAATGCATTGTTGGTAGAGTTGTGAAATGATCCAACCATTCTAGAGAGCAATTTGGAACTATACCCAAAGGGCTATAAAACTGTGTATACCCTCTGACCCAGCAATAGCACTTCTAGGGCTATATCCCAAAGAGATCATACAAATGGGAAAAGGACCCACATGTACAAAAATATTCATAGCAGCTCTTTTTGTGGTGGCAAAGAATTGGAAATTGAGAGGATGCCCATCAACTGGGCAATGGCTGAGCAAGTTGTGGTATATGAATGTAATGGAATACTATTGTGCTATAAAAAATGATGAACAGGCTGACTTCAGGAAAACCTGGAAAGACTTGTATGGTCTGATGCTGAGTAAAGTGAGCAGAACCAAGAGAATGTTGCACCCAATAACAGCCACGTTGTGCGATGACTAATGTTGATAAACTTAACCCTTCCCAGCAATACAAGGATCTAAGACATCTCCAAAGGCCTCGTGATGGAAAACGCTATCCACATACAAAGAAAGAACTATGGAGTTTGAATGTAGATCAAAGCATACTATTTGCTATTTTGTTTTCTGTTCTGTTGAGTCTGTTTCCTCTTTCTGGTGGTTCCTCCTATTGGTTCTAATTTTTACTTACAACATCACTAATATGAAAATGTGTTTAATAAGAATGTATATATACATAGCCTATATCAGATTGTGTGCTGTCTTGGGGAGGGTGGTGCGGAGGAAGGGAGAGAAAAATTTTAAACTCAAAAGCATATGGAAGTGATTGTTGATAAATCAAAATAAACTAATTAAAAATACAGTTTTGTTTATGTGTCTCTCAGGGGCGCCTGTGTACGTAACCAGCATCTGCCAAGATGACAGCCTGAAGTCCACCAAAATTTAGTCTTCCCCACAGACACATGGTAACTTAAGAGTGGTAGCCCCAGAAGGGCACTTAAAGAGACCATGTTGCACAATCTGTTTGTTTTAAAATGTGGAAGCTGAGATCCAGAGAAGGGAAGCTGACATGAGAACTCCTCGCCCTAGTGCAGTGCTCTTCTACCATAACACGCTCTATTACTAACTGCTAGGGACCACCACTGCCATAACTCCACCCAACTCTATCCCTATCCAGTCAAGCAAGTTCAATTCAAGCAGAGCCAAACTGACTATCTTCTGCAAGCAGTCTGAAAGGACCACAGATGAACCTCCCTCTTCCATCCAAACAGTCCCTCCCAGATGGCCTGGCAGATTATGCCTCGGCCAAGTCTAGGGTGGCGCAGGAAGCACGCCATCTCACCTGAAAATGATCCAGCATCTGTTTCCATGACAACAGCAGCAGGGCCTCTTTGCGTACCTTTTTGGGAATTTCTGAGTAAAGGAGAGAATTCTCACGGCTGCCATAAGGCATCCCTGGGGAAACAAAAAAGAAATCCATGGCACCAGGCCCTAGGAAAGGCAGCAACTGCTCAAACACACCGACCCAGAAAAGGGGAGGTGTGGCTAGACAATAGTTCCTGTGAAAAAGATCTGGGGGCTTTAGTGACTGCAAGTTTGACTTGAATCAATAATGTAACATGGTAGCCAAAAAACTAACATGATCTTGGGCTACAGTAACAGCTTAGCATTCAACAAAGAACATAACAATATAAATGGAGAGAACAACAACAAAACAATGGCTACTAAATGCTGGGAAACTATAAAGACCAAGTTTGGTCGGTCCCCCAAAAAGATATATGAGCCATCGCTTTGCCCTTCTCTTTGCAGAGGTGGAGGACTATTGGTATGGAAGACCACATTCTAATATCCGGGTTTTTCGATGTGTTAGCCAATTTTGAGGAACTGGGTCTATCCCTGCAACAAATTAAGAAATTTAAGTGATGTCAAAAAAAAAGATATCAGCGAGGCATTCAGCCAGGATGCTGAAGGGAATATAACCAGGTCATTTGAGGACTGACTTAAGGAACTAAAAGTATTTAACCTGTGAAAGAGAAGACTTATGGAAGACAAGGTTAGTATACGAAGAATGGTAACAGAGAAGAGGCCTGCTTGGCCCCACAAGCAGGAAGTTTCAGACAGGTAGATTTTGGCTCCCTATTAGGAAAAACTTCCTAAGAAAAGAGAACAGCGTTGCCTTGAGAAGTGCTCAACAGCAGGTGACCAGGAAGCTACTCGTTGGGATGCTGTCAAGGCAACTGCCATCTGAGGTTCCAGCCAGGGACAAACATGAGGAAACGCTGACAGGCCCAGTCTAATGGAACACACATTTATGGTTACTGATGGCCTGGTAGAAGAAGAGGGTGCTGCCACTACAGTAACATTCAGAGGCAGGAGGTAGTGGCAGGGGTGACTTCGGCTAGGGCACCTCTCTGAGTAATCAGAGACCCCAAGGTAATCAGTCACGGAGCTCCCTCGGTGGGCAAGTCTAGGGGACTCATGACATAGCCACCAGCTGTCCGGTCTGAAATGCTAGTTGCTAGCAGCCACCCTATTGCCCTAGACCAGCCAGGCTGCCTTTCTGCCTAACAAAGGGGAGGCTCCAGGGCTAGAAGGGTTCTTACTAGTCATTCACATCCCTGACAGGCTCCACCTTCCCCCATGGCCCCAAATATTCTGGCTCTTCTGCACTAGGTTTCTAGGAGTTGAATAAGCGCCAGCATCTCTTCCACCACAGAATCCTTTCCTGGCTCTGCTGTGCCCAGAGAGTCAGTGTCAGACTCTCAGAGCTAGAAAGGACCTTTGCAAGTCCTCAAGTCCAATCCTCTCATTTTACAAATTAGGAATCTTAAGCCAACAGGGCCAAGCGATCTGCCTAAGGTCACACAGGCAGTAAACAGTCAAGACAAGGCTTGAACCCAAGGCCTCCGGTTCCAAGCCCAGAGCTCTCTCCCACACAGAAAAACACATCTAATTACTAGGCCCAGCCTCCAAGGTCTCATTGTGGTCCCCAGGGCAGCAGAGGAACACTCAGAGCTCTCTGAACAAGTGAGACAGGCAACCTTACCCCAGCCTCTTCTTTTTGTTTTATTTTGTTTTTTTGCTAGGCAATTGGAGTTAAGTGACTTGCCGAGGGTCACACAGTTAGTTAAGTGTCAAGCGTCTGAAGTTGGATTTGAACTCAGGTCCTCTTGACTCCAGGGCTAGTGCTCTATCCACTGCGCCACCTAGCTATCCCAGCCTCTTCTGAGGGCATCCTCTGGTTCCTGGCCTTGATCTGGGAAGGAGTAAGGACTGCTCACCTGTCCTGGCTCATCAGGGGGATCCCAACACCCTGCCAAGAGAAGAACTGTGGTATCAAGGATAATCTTCCTTCAAAGTCAAGGGAAGAGAGGTGGCCCAGAGGAAAGAAGCCTAGATCTACAGTCAGAAAACCTGGGATCTAAGCCTGGCTCTACTACAACAGTACTGAAATTCCCTATATCGGTCTTTCAGATGGCGATGGCCACACCCACCCTTCCTACCTCAGGTGGATTTGTATGGACAGTCCTTGTAAATGTACAGTTGCCCTAGGAAGGTGAGCCATTAGTAGGGATGTTATAGCACTGGCCTCTAAGGACACAAAAAGGGGCACTATGAGGGAAAAGTGGAATCTGCTCTGGGCTCAGAAGGCCTTGGTTTTAGTCCCAGCTCTGCCACTCACTCACAGTCACCTCAGCTTTGGGGACTGAAGTTCCCTCACCTATAAAAAAATTATTAAGGGAGTTGGACTGGATGAATGCTAACATTTGCATCCCTTCTAGCTCTGACGTTTTGTAATGTGTAATTCTGTGGGAAAGGGGAAAGATAAATCTGCAAAGCAGCAGCCTAGGCAGTCTCCAGGAAGCCTCCTCTTCTGGAGAAGCAGGATATGCTTTGGCCCAAGTTCTGCTGTGACCAAGGCAATGACTCAGGGAGGTGGCTCCAGCCAACTAGTGATTAAAAAAAGAAAAAGGCTCTCTTACACACACACTCAGCCCTGTATTACCTGACCATCATAAAAACAGATCAGGACGACCCCACACTCTCTTCCCCTTCCTCCCCACCCCCCACCAACAGACTGCAGGATGTTCCTAAGGTGACTCCAAGGTTCCCAAATTGTTTGCAGGTGGCATCGGGCTAGGCAGGATTGGTGCTCGCATTCCCCCTGGCAGTCATAATGAGGCACTGAAAGAAGTTTGCAGAGGAGGAATGCAGGGTATGAATATAAAACTAGAGGTCCAAATGATCTTAACAGGCTAGAACAATAAGCTGAACCTAATAAAATTCAATTTAATAGTGATAACTGTACTTGTGTAGCTGATTTTACTGAACCAAAGTGCAGGTTTTTACATTTCAATACTTCAAAGAAACCTGCAATGAAAAAACCTGGTGCCTGGTTCAATAAAATCAGCCACAGAAATACAGGATGAGGGAGCCAGGGCCAGAAAAAGCTTATGTGAAATGGACTTGGGAGTTTTAGTGGACTGTCAGCTTGACGTGAGTCAAGACTGTGACACAGCAGCTACAAAATTTAATTTTATGACATGAAACTGCATTAAAAGAAGCAGTGTCCAGAACCAGGGAGGTAAGAGCCCTATTGTCCTCTACACTGAATAGGCCATACCTATGATGCTGCCCTTCCTAAAAGCATGGCACCCAGAAAGGAATGCAAGAAGCAAAGGATCCAGAGAAAGGGAAGCAAGATGGTGAGAGATCATGTTAGTTGAAGGAACTGAGGACGCTTAGCTGAGAGAAGGGAGGAATTAGAGGGAGGCGTGACTGCTAGGTTCATGTCCTTGCAGACCTGCCATGTAAAAGAGGGTAGAACTCAGAACAAAAAGGGCAAGCTGCAGGTGCAGAGAAGCAGATCTAGGTCTGACAAAGCCGTCAAGCTGCCTGGGCTGGGTCAGGTCCCCATCCCTGGAGGTCTTCAAGTGGAAGCTAAATTAGCACTTTCTGAGAAGAATATAAAAGAGATTACTGTTCAGGCATGAGCGGTACCAAATGACAATGAGGCCCCTTTCAGTTCCAGAAGTCTGATTCTATGGTTATTTTAATCCGATTTCACTCGGACAAAGGGTTGGGGTGGAGGCTAGACAGACCCATCTAGGAAAGGACTGTACTAATTACAGAATCCATAACAATTAACCTAAGTATAATAAAAATAATTACTGCTACAGAGGGTTTCCCCCCCTCCAATTAGCAAGAGTGACTGGACTTTTAAGAATCAGAGATTTAATAACCAGATTTACTTCCTGGCCACTCTCCACAGGAAATCAACCTGGTCAAAACCCCCCTAGGCATATTGGCAATGGACATGTGACATGTAGGGAGGGAGACCATGTAGTGCTGACAACGAATTGAGCACTGGACCAGTCGTAAGACCTAGGTTAGGTCTCAGTTTTGCCCCATGTTAGACTACAACTTTAAGACAGTTGATTCACTCATTTCCTCCTCAGTGAAACAGGCACAAAGATACTTGTACTACCTACCTCACAGAGTTGTTATGAGCAAAATATTGCTACAGTTGTTGATGTTGTTAGGGATTGATAAGAGAAAGGGTGTGGAAGCCTGGCTTACCGAGGTAATAAAGTCGGTGAGAGTGAGGGCCTGACTCATCTGTCTTCTGGACAAATTGGAAGTCATGTGGGGCCTTGTTCACTATCATGCCTGAATACTTTCTGCTGCTGTGAATGATGTCTCGGAGCCCATCCCACGAGTGCTTCTCCACCTGGAAGGGCGAGGAGGGGTCCTCCATCTCCACCACATCAGGCCTCTCAGGCAGGGCATCCACAGTGGTCATCCTTTCTTCCCCCTCAGAGATGAGTGAGAAACTACACGGAAGATGGCAGGGGTGAGAAAAAAAAAAAAGGGGAGGGGGGACATGAAAAGGGCGTTACAAGCAGAAGCACGGCAGACCATAAAACCCTCTGAGACTCAGCTCACTGAAGCCAGTCCCTACCAGTCAACCCAGTAGAAATCTTTACAGACAAAGACTACCCCCAATGAAACTAAAAGTGATAACATGTAGTAAATGAGAGAATCAACATACTCTTCAGCCCTTTACCAATTCCTGAACCACTATATTACTCATACCCACCAGTAGCTCCAGCATCTTGAAAGACTGAAAGCCAAAATCCCTATCTCCAGTTCAGTTCAACAAGTATTAATAAAAAATGCGCTACATGGAAGGCCCTGTGTTTGGCATGGAGATACAAATGTGAAAAATGACACTTTAAACTCCTTGAGGATAGGGTTATGTGGAAATTTAACAAGTACACAAGTATCATCTAACAAACAATGAGATGATAAAACCGATGTAGCCAAGAATAGAAGGAATGCAGAAAATTAGGGAAAAACTGTCATACATAATCTCTCAGATAGGATATGATTGGGTTTGAATACTGCCATGGTGTAGGAAATGATGAGCTGGTTGATTTAGAAAAACATGGAAAGACCTGGGACTTAGGAAAGAAGATGCTATCCACCTTCAGAGAAACAAATGACAGGTGGAAGTAAGTACAGTATGGTCTTATATATATGTGTGTATGTTTATATATATCTATGTATATGTATATATCTCTCCACGCTTAATTGTAACCTTCTTTAGGATGGGAGGAGGGAAAAAAATAAAGTAAAAAGCGCACAGCAGAGAACAAAAGAAAACCAACAAGAAAGCAAAGAAAAGCTGGACAGCTTTCAAAACAATATGTAGTATTTATTATACAGGTTTTCTTAAAATGGAAATTTATTGTTTTATATTGAATCTTCTCCTATGGTCTGCTGTGTACATGGCAATGTTTTTTTTTTTCCTTTTTCTCACTGTGTATTTAAGTTTAAAATTAAAAAAAATAAAAAAAAGAAACAATAAGACAGAGTAAAGGAAAGTCAGACAAAATTTAAAGAAAATTTAACAAGAATCAGATTGGCAAAAATGAAAAAAAAGGAAAACAACAATTGTTGGAGAGGCTGTAGGAAAACAGGCCCTCTAAAGCACTGTTGGTGGACTTGTGAATTGGTTTAGCCATTCTGGAAAGCAGTCTGGAACTCTACACTCAAAGTCACTAAACTGTTGTTATCCTTTAACCCAGAGATACCGCTATAAGGTCTCAAAAACATCAAAGAAAAGGGAGAAAGGGCTCATAATCACAAGAATATTTTTAACAGCTCTTTTTGTCAGAGTAAAGAACTAGAAACTAAGAGGGTGCCCATCAATTTGGGAATGGCTGAACAAGTCATAATATATCAATGTAACAGAATATTACTGAATCATAATAAATGATGAAATGGATGGTAGCAAGCAAACCTGGGAAGACTAGTGTGCACTAATGCAGTATAACGTGAGCAGAGTCCAGACAACAATTTACACAATAACAACCACAACACAAAGACACACAGTTCTGAGTAACTGAAGAACTCTGATCAATGCAATAGTCAGCCACAATTCTAAAGAACCAATGATGAAGCATTGTACCCACCTCTTGACAAAGAAGTGATAGGTCAAGGTGGAGAATTAGAGATACATTTCTGGACATGTCCCATATAAAGATCTATTTTGTTTGTCTACGCAAATTTGTTAAAATGGGGTTTTTTTTCTTTTTCAGTTGGGAGGGAAAAACAGACAAGCAGGACAGCTTTGAAAGTTACGTGTTGAATTTGTTATATACTTAGAGGGTAAAGCATACCAGACAGGGTGATTTGCAATTTTCCATGCAATTCTTTCTAATCTCTTTTACATATGGAAATGCTCATTTTGTTGGGGCTCAGAATTTCTTTTAAATTAAATTTAAAAGTAAAATTTAAGGAGGGCGAAATCAGTTTCAGCTGAGGCAGGGATGTGGGGGACAGAAAATCAAGGGAGGCTTCACTAAGGAGGCAGCATCTGAGCTGGGCCTCAAAAGAAAGGCCAGCAGTGGTGAGGAAGAAGTGTGATCCCAACTTGGGGACATAGGAGAAGGTAAGACAGTCATTCTGTTGGTTGAAATATAGAGCAGATGAAAGGAGGTTAATGAAAAGATGCTGGTAAAAGAGGTTGGAACCAAACTTCAGAGAGCTTTAAAGTCAGGCCAGGAATGGATTTTGTCCTCCTGACAGCAGGAAGCCAATGATGGTTTTTTGACAAGGGGAGGGGTACAGGCAGACCCATGCATTGGCAAAGTTATTTTCACAAAGTCACAGAATCTTAGAGTGGAAAAGACACTTGAGGTCATCTGGTCCAGCTGGTCCCTAGAGCCTAGGCTACCACCACCAAGTGGGCATCCAGCCTCTGCTTGAACATCTCCAAAGATGAAGGGAAAACTCCCACCCACACAAAGTAGCCCAGGCCATTTTCTAGGAGCCTTTGTTTTCCAGAGTGTCTTCCTTATACTGAACTAAAAACATGCTCCTCTATAACTGCCCCTCATTGCTCCTAGTTCTGGTAAATTGGGTCATTCACAGCAGTGTTTAGACTGACTTTTAAACAAATATTTGTCTGCCAGGGCAGCAGTGCACTGCTGATTGAGTAGGGTAAGAATGAAGAGAAAGAAGATGCTTTATTCTCCAGGAGAGTGTCATGGCCAAAGCATGTGGTAGCAGCAGTGTGACAGTCAACAATTGGGTACTTGAAAGCTACAGCTGCTCCCCTAAGTGGGAGGAAGAGTGGGGTGTCCACTGAAGCAACAGCATGCTGAGTTACTGCCTCAGCCTGCTTTACTTGCCCTTACTGTACATTTTCCTGTAACCCTAAACACCTACAGAGAGCCACTAGGGATGTTTTTTAAAGGGCGAGGTGTCACCTGCAAGGTATTATGCCAGTGTCAAAGGTATGGAGGTCACAGCTTGATTCAGAATCCTATGACTCAATTTGCTAGGCAGAGCCCCATAAGGTTCTGTGCAGTTCAGTGAGAGCACAGAGACATACAAAAATAATCTCACTGTCAGACTCTTTCCTCTACCTGCAAGTCATGTATCAGGAGCCTGCTAGTTGCTCAGAGGGCAGACCTTGGATTTTTCAGTTCCTCTGAGAGAACAGCTTCTATTACTAAAGTCAGTGTTCATTTGCAAAGAAGAACATTTGGAGCTAGGAAAGCATATACCACCTCGACCTTGTTGGCTGCTATTACGTGCTTGGCAAGATGGGGCAAAAGGCTTTCTAAGAGAAACAAGAAGCAGACCTATGTTGATCACCACCTCATTTAATTTTTGTAACTTCCATTTGCAAGAGCCTTGACTTAAATATATAGCAAGGAAGCGTTTCCCATTTAAAGGGGAACTTGTCTGGACTGGAACCCTCACAACTACTCTTATTTGGCTGTGAGTTTCTCATCACCGGAGGGCTTAGTTCAAGCAGAGGCTAGACAACCACTCGGCTATGCTTCCCAACCAACCAGTCAATAGCAAATTTTCATCAATATGTGAAAAGTATCACCAGAAGGCCTTCCTTCTTAAAATGGCCTCTCTACAGCTATCACACTCCTCTCACCCCCATCCTCTGTTGTTTCAAGCTGTCATGCAAAACTTGTGAGGTATGATACAGATGTGTTCTACAGTCTGGATTGGGCAGGCAGGCTGCAAGTCTGACAGTCTGGTTTACACTTGCTACCCTCACTTCCAAACCTCCCATTCACTTTTCAGTTCCTTACAATCTGGCTTCCAACCCTGCCACTCACCTGAAATGGTTTCCCTCAAGATTCCCAAAGGTCTCCACTGCTAAATCCAGAGGACTTTTCTCAGTCCTCTGCAGCTTCTGACACTGTTGACTACCCTTTCCCTCCTGGACTGCATAACATTGTTCTCCAGGTGTCTCCACCTACTGTCTGTCTGATCATCCAATCTCGGAGTCCCAGTGCATGGTTATTCATTGCTTGCTCCCCACACTCCACTGGCATGAGGACTGTGAAGAGTTCTGCTCTGGGCACTCTTTTCTCACTCTACACCCTCTCTCTTACAGATTTCAGCTCCCATGGGTTCAAATAGCTTCTTCATGCAGATGACTTCCAAATCTCCAGTCACAGATCTACAGACACACCTCCTTCAGTCTACCACCAACGGCCTCCCTGAGAACTCTTTCAAGCTTAACATGTTCCAGGTAGAACTCATCACCCCCTTCAACCCCCATTCAACCCACTCCTCCTTTAAATGTCCCTCGGTCTTTAGCACACCATCATCCTTTCAGTCACCCAGGCCTGTGACCTAGAGTCTTTCATCCTGGATTCTCCTGTCCCTCACCTCCCATATCTGATCAGTTGTCAAATTTCACTGATTTTACCTCTACGACATCTCTCACATCTGTTTCCTTCTCTCCACTCACCTAGCTACCACCCTAACATAATAGTACAGAATAAGTGGATAGCATGCTAATTCTCAAGTTAGGAAGACAGTGGTTCACATCCCACTTTTGACTCCTGCCTCCGTGACAACTGTTAGTCACTCAACCTCTTTGGGCCTCAATTTGTTCATCTGAAAAATGAGAATACCAGTTGTGAGACTCAAAGATAATGTTCATCAAGTGGACTTTTACAAATTAAAGTTATAAATGTCAGACAGTATTATTAGTTCAGGTCTTCATCACCTCTGGCCTAGACTACCGTAACAGCCCACAACTGGCCTCCTTGCTTACAGTCTCTCCCTTCTTCACTTAATCCTCCAAAAGGCCACAATAATCTTCCTAAGGCACAGATCTGACCATGTGGCTCCCTCCTAAGGCTAGTGGACCAATGCTTTGGCCTAGCATTTAAAGCCTTTTCCTAATCTGGCTCCCACTAGCTTTCCAGCCATATTTCATACCACTCTTCGTGAACCCACTGTTTCAGCCAACCTAGATGACTAGCTATTTCTCAAATCTGAAGCCCCATCTCCCACCTGCATGCAACTGCTCAAGACATTCCCCAAACTTGTCCCGTATTCTCTATTTATCCCTACTTCTCAGAATGTAGGCCCAGAGATTTGGCCCAGGTGCTACTCACAGGCTCCATGAAGCCTTCTCTCACTCCTTCCCCCAGGTCCTTGATTCTGCTTGTACATGGACATCTACAGCCTCCTTTCCACCACTGCCTCCCAAAAGAATGAAAGCATGCCCATTAGAGTACTTTGAGAACAGTCAGTGCTTAATGTCTGTCAAACTGAATTGAAAACAGCAACACTGGCATTTGAACCTAAGGCCTCAGGCTGTTGTGCTGGTTCCATTCTGCAAGCAAGCCCCCACTCCGTACCGCCCCTGTTGCAAAGCACTTCTCCGGGTCATGTCCCTACCTATCATCACCTCTTCTCAGCTCCCATTTTCTAAAGGGGGATAAAGCAGGGGAGGAACACGGGAAGGCAGAGGGAAGAATTTCTCACTGATTTTGACACCCTATTTTACTGATCAAGCATTCAAAAATACCACGTCACACTTGTACAGAGCATTATGATCACGGAGCACTTTCACAAACATTAGCTCTCCTGAGCCTCATGCCACCCTCAGAAGAGCCACAAAGCAGGAATTACTTGTCTCTATTTTACAGAGGTGGAGACTCAGCCCAAAGCAACAAGTACTTACTCAGTGTCTACCACATACAAGGCACTGCACTCAGGTCTGGTGGTACAGATACAAAATAAGAAAGCTCCAGACACCAAGGAGCTTACATTCCATTAGAAGGATATAGTCAGTCAGTAAATGTTTATTAAACAGGTGCTAAGTGCTGGCGATACAAGGGAAGACAAAAAACAGCCCCTGTCCTCAAGAGCTCACAATCTAATGGGGGAAGCAACATGCAAACAACTATATACAAACAAGCTCTAGACAGGATAAGTAAGAAATAATTAACAAAGGAAAGCCACTAGCATTAAGGCAGACTGGGAAAGGCTGCCTGTAGAAGGTGAGATCTTAGCTGGGACTTGAAGGAAGCCAGAGAAGCCAGGAGGTGGAGATGAGGGTACAGCATGTACACAGATATGTACTTAAAACATAATTCCAGGATAGTGACAACAGGGGGATCAGGAAAGGCTTTCCAAGGACAGTAGCACACGAGCTGAACCTTGATGGAAACTAAGGATTCTAAGAGGCAGAGGGAAGGATGCAGTGAATTCTAGGAATAGGGGGAGGAGGTCTATGTAAGGCCCCGATGTAAGAGATGGAACACCACGTATGAAAAAAAGCAAGAAGGCCGGTCTGGCTAGACCGAAGAATATGTGAGGTCATCTGTAAGGCTGGAAAGGTAGGCTGGTGCCAGGTGGCACCAGAGCATTAAATGCCCAGAGAAATTTGTATTTGATCCTAGAGGTAAAAACACATGGATGACCAAGAAGAGATGACTTCTTATCTGCCTCTACCACAGACCCAGGACTAAAGCAGAAAGCAGGAAAGTCTCTGATCTTATTCCCACTTCTTATTCCATTGTTTTAGCAAGAGCTTCAGAAAGAAGAAACACAGCAACACTGGAACTGGAAGGGCCCCTATCTAATTCTATAGGTCTACTATAGTAGGCCCCTGGTCTAATTCTATAGGTGAGGAAACTGAGGCCCCCAAAGTGAAGTTTGTTCAAGGTCCCGTGTAGGTAGTGAGCAGCAGAACCAAGGCTTGAACTCATGCCTTGGGACTCCAAATACAATGTTCTTGCCACCATATCACGTTGCCCTGGCACATGTGTCGAGATGTGCTGAACCATCTGGCTACCCCAGACTTACCCTCCACTTCTAGCTGGGCCACAGTACTCTCCAAGAATTAGCCCCTGACAGCCTCTCTGGCCCCAATCCCAGTCATAAATATAGAAGGAACAACATCATCAACCCTCAATAATCCAAGCCTAGACTCTATCCTCCAAACACATTGACCAAAAAACCACGAGCTCAAGCATATGAGGCAAAAAGAGAGAAAATACTTTTGAGTCAGACGCCTGCAGATGGAACATGGAATGAAACCACAGTCAAGAAGACAACGAAGGATGTGATGAGACATCTGGCAAAACTTTCAGAACCTTCAAAGGTGGTGCCACATGCTCCAGCCAGCCAGCCCCGAGCTCTCATCCAGGTAGGAGTTGGTCTGGCAAAGCAACATATTCCTTGCCTTCCAAAAGGCAAAGGAGTTTTTTAAAGTCACCCACTACCTACTGGGAATAGAGCACGAAGCTGGGACAGGTGAGTGAACAACTGTACCTTTAAGAACAGGTCTATAACAGCTTCTCTCCAAGCCCATCCCCAGGAAGCCTACTTGAGTTCACAATTTGAAGAGTTTGCACAGTCTGAGAAATTCAGGCAGATTTGGGGCAAACTGATGAACAATTCCACCTACACATTCTTTCAGCCAATCAGGGCAGCCCCTTCAAAGATGGTGACATCATCGAACAAACAACCTCACACCACTCAAGGAAGTCATTTACAAGGCTGGGTCAGATTTCAGTGGCCTCAGTCTATCTGGGTCCTTTGATAACTCAACCCCTGCCTATTTGAGCATCTACTCAACTTCCAGAACTTCCTTTCAGAGAGCAAAGGTGAGCCACGGATATGAGCTAAGAAGACATATAGATTATTATCACCGGCTATAATCCACCGAACATTCAGTCAACAGCAGAGGAAGAAGAAGGGAGGAGGGAGAGAGAAGTCCAGCAGGTCATTTATTATCTTCCTGGGTGTGCAAGGTATTACCCAACCTCAGAATTCTCGAAGGGAGGGAGGAGGGTGTCTGGCAATGGAACTCCAAAAGGAGAGTCCCAGGAACAAAGGTCCATGGCTGCAGATTCCCCTGGGCCCAGGATGGGCCAAGCATCCCTAGGGAAATCTATCCCTTATCTCTACCAACAAAAGCTGTTCCTCCTTTCCTTCTACTTAACTTAGTCCTCAAAAATGATTTTTAGCCCATAACAATAACAATAATACATAAAGTATTTAAATTAAGAATAGACCAATCAACATCCCCAGCTGACCCAATCCTCCAAAGGTATCTGTAGCAGGAACCCATTGAGTATTCATATCAAGCAACTAGATAATCCTTTTCATTTTTTAAGGACCAGAATTGTGATTGTTTGTTTTTGGGGGGGGAGGAAGGAATTCCAGGTGATGAAAGTCCTTCTACCAATGTAGATTTACAGCTCCTCTGCAAGCATAGTCTTAGAAAATGCCTGGGGCACTTTGAGGTTGACTAAGGTCATGCAGCCAGTATGTGTGTGGGGGGGGGGTAGGGGTAGAAAGCAAGGCTGGACCCAGGTCTTCTTGCCTTTGTGACCAGTCCTTTTATCTATTAAGCAGTGCTGCCTCTTAGTTTTTTTCTCCCTCAAAACCATTTCCTCCAGCTGCAGCACTGGAATGGGGCTGGGAAAGGACCCCTCATATATCACACCCCAAGTCTCTCCCTCCTCCCCTCCTTCCAAATGAACCTGCAGACAAGGTTCAACGAAGTAGGAAGCAGCAAGATTCTCACAGATCTCCACCAAGAGCTGGACTATATTTGCACTGAAGCCCCAGTAGTGTAATGGAAAGCACAATGGGTTTAGAATCAGAAGACCTGGGTTTGAATCCTGGCTCTGCCCTTGGGCAACTCATTTTCTCAGTCTATATCTCAGTTTCCCCACCTGAAAAATGAAGGGATTGGCCTAGATGATCTCCAAGGTTCCTTCTAGCTCTAAGAGTTTGGATCCGATGGCCAGTGCCAAATGCTTCAACAGGCTGATAACTGCACAAGCTTTTGGCACAGAGACAGAGCTCCACAGGGCAACATTACCCCAAAGCTCAGTTTGGGCTTACTAAGCACTGGTGGAGTGATGTTAAGAATCTGAATTCTGGAATGTTCCACCACTCTCGCAGCCTCAGCACCCAGCTCAAATGTACAAGACACTGCATACATCTTGCCTTATATACAACAGGCACATCATAATTATTTATTGAACTGAATTGCAATTGCCATGAAAAGTCTGGGCCAGTGAAGACCAATAATCAACTCCCCCCACCCCCACCAAGGAGTGATTCAGCAGGCAATTCTTAAGCACCTCCTGGGTGACAGGGATGCAAACACAAAGTGGAACAGTCCTGCCCTCTCAGAACTCACAAACTACTTGGGCTGGGCTAGGTGAGAGCCATAGGAACACGAGCACATAGACTGAGGCCTCATAGGACCGCAGAGGCCACTCAGCCCAAATTCCCTCACTGGAGCCAGAAGGAGGCCAGTGGAGCAGCAAAGATGGGGGTAGCACGAGGGGACCATGGGCACGCCCAGCTGGCCTCTTTCTCCCTTTTTACTCGGCTGCCTCCAAACCTTGGGTATATTTTGATATTTTGGCCATCTGATCCAGCTGAAGGAGCTCTGTACTAGGAATCAGAAGACCCATGTTCTGACCCCAGGTCCACCACCCCCTAAGCACATGACTACTAGCAATTCCCTTTTCTCTGGGGTTCTCGTTTCTTCAGCTGTTCAACAGGGGAAAGGGGGTAAGAATGAGATGCTTCCCCAAATCTCTTCCAGCTTTGACCATCAGAGACATTCACAGCAAAGTAGCAAGTTACCTTTTCCAACTTCCAGTGGTCTTGCTTTCCAGGCGCAACCTCTTTACCTTCCGCATTAACTACTCAGCAGGCTTCTGATAGGATGGGAACCTAGAAAAGAAAGAGGCCAGATGTCAGAGGGATGACAATGGCAGGAATGGCATCAAGAACTCACTTTGGTCTATTCAGGTCAATCTCTGAGCCAATGCAACTGTGAAAGACTTTTCAGACTCTATGCCTGAAACACTACAAAACTCTGCCAAAACAAGGACACCCTGCAGAAAATAAGCATCTTTTCTCTGTGCAGTTTTCTGAGCCTCACATGACTCTGGGGTAGCAGTGAGTAGCCCTCCTTGGCAAAAGGGGAGAAACAAGGATGCCTGATGTATGACAGAATCAAAGCAAAGGACATCATCCCACTGTCACAAGACCATTGCAGGGTTTAACATTTCTGGAGCCAAGAAAAGCTCAGAGTGAGGAAAAGACCCCAGAGAGCTTCTCTTCCAACCTGTACCACCTCTGCAACCAGAAAGCACCTTTGGAACAGTTTCCATAAGTGGCTGTTCAGCCTCTGGAGAGCTCCAGGGAGGAAGGAACCACTACCTCCTGAGGCAGCCCAGCTCATCTAGGGGCAGTTTTCTTAGTTATGAAGTTTTCCCTTATGCAAGTCAACACTACCCTCTCTGTAACTTGCCCTCACTGGTCCCAGTGCCAGAATTCCAAGGGGACAAACCTAAGATCAGAGCACAGTTCCCCGCCCTCTTAGCCATGGTACCTAACATAGTACACACTCAGATGTTCAGGAGAAAAAGCGCAAGAAGCTCAAGGAAAGAAATAAACAAGATTGCTCCTTTAAAATACTGCTTTCATATAACAACCCTTCTAAGTCAAAGGAATTAGAGTAGAGTGGTGGACATAGCCATGGATTTGGAGTCAGAGTGCTTGGGAGTTTGAATCCTGGCTTTGCTGTTTATGACAGACAGCATGCCAGGCCTAAAATCAGGAAGACTCCTGTGGGAGTGGGCTTAACCCTGTTTGCCTCAGTTCCTCAAAAAGCTGGAGATAGAGAAAGCCCCAAATGGGGTCATCAAGAGTCAGATACAACTAAAAATGACTAACCACCACAATCTGCAGCTTACTAACTGCATGACTCTGGACAAATCACAATCTTTCTGGGCCTCAATTTTTTAAAAATGATCTCTATAAAGTTCTCTTTCAATTCAAGCCAATAAAAGGACTTATTAACTATTTATGTGCAAAGTGGTGGGGATACAATGCCAGAATGAAAGCAGTCTCTGTCTTTGCGGAACTTAAAATAATAATAACAACTTTATGTAGCGCTTTTCAGTTTGCAAAGCACTTTACGTGTACTATCTCATTTGATACAGATAAGTACACAAGTGATAATCTGGGAAGGAAAATGAGACTTCCAGTTTTAAGTCCTATGAACTACTCCCAAATCACCCAAAGAAGGCAACGAGGCAGAGAGTGCACATGCAAACTTCCCTAGCTATTAAGTGCCCATATAATTCCAGCCCAACTGACCTTCTAAAGAGTCCAAATATCTTCTGTTCCAACTACAGCCAGGGCCCTAGGCTTTGATTAAATAAATCTGTCAATGACTGGGCAGACTTGACAGCTGAGATAAGCTATCTGATCTCCTCCCCCCTGGAATTCTCTGTATACCTGGAGCTTTATGTGTTACTTCTCACCTGCAAAACTCCTCCAGCTCTGAGTAGTACTTTTGGCCCACTGCCCTTCCTTCCCGTTCAACTTGGAGATGACCCTTTCAACTGCCTTGATTTACCCAGAAGTCACTTGGGAGTTTTAGCAAACTACTCCAAACACACTACAGAACGAAAGACCTGTGATATTTAAACTTTAGTCCCAGCTCCTAATAAGCAAGTTTACTCTTGTCTTTGAAATAGGTGACTCCTTTACAGACCAGTGAAGATGCCAATGAGCAGCTGGCAGAGGGCTGGCTAGGACGGGCAGAGCCGCCAGAGATGCTGGGGGACGGGGAAGATGAAAATCCTAGAGCAAATAAGAATAGACAAGTGGCGCTCCCATCTAGAACTTGAAGGTGCAGTCACTTTATAAAATGAAGAGATGAGATGATCTCTAAACCCTTCTAAGCTCTAAACTGTGACATCATGATAGGATCAGAGATCTGGAGCTGGACGGGAACCCAGAAGTTATCTAGTTCAGCCCCTTCATTGCACAAATGAGGAACTCTGAGGTCCAGATAGATCAGGCTCAAGGTCATATGTGAAATAAGAATCCAAGGCGGGATATGAGCTCAGGTAATTTGACTTCAGGGAAAGCTAGGTGGCAGAGTGGATAGAATGCCGGGCCTGATGTGAGGAAGGCTCATCATCAAATCCAGCTTTAGACACTTACGAGCTGCGTGACCCTAGGCAAGTCCCTTGATCCTGGTTGCCTCAGTTCCTCATTTGTAAAATGACCTGGAGAAGGGAACCAAAACCACTCCAGTATCTTTGCCAAGAAAACCCAAAGAGTCAGACACAACTGAACAACTACTTTGACTTTGAAGCAAATGCTTTTTCCACTACATCACATTGCCTCTCGTTGCTGTTGTTACCTAGGGGGAACTAGGTAGTGAGGTGGTTAGAGTGCTGTGCCTGGAGTCAGGAAAATCTTCCCAAGTGTAAATGTGGCCTTAGACATTTTCTACCTGTGTGACCCTGGGCAAGTCACTTAACCTTGTTTGCCTCTCCTCATCTGTAAAATGAGCTGGAGAAGGAAATGGCAAATTGATCCAGTATCATTACCAAGAAAACCCATGATGCTGAGCAACAACTTTGCTTTTTCCATCATACCACATTGGCCCTCAAATCTTTTTAACTATGGAAGAGAGACAGGGAAAGATGAAGACTCTGAGTGTGTTGAAGAAGGTTAGGAGGGAATCTGCTGTAAGATCTGGTTGTAGCACAGACTCCCTCCGGGTCATCCCTAGAAGGGCTCTAGGGAGCACTGAAGGAAGGGAAACTGAAAGGAAGACCTAGCCCAAGAACAGTAAACATCTAGAAAAGTTCAAGAACGGAAGGGGGGAGGGGAATTGAGGGGCACTGAGGAAGAGGAGGACAAGAAGGCTTCATAGTGCTGGATTGGTCTGAGAAGGTGGCAGAGGAGGTGGCCTAAGTGTCTAAGGAGGGAGGCTCAATGAGGATGATGATGATAACAGCTGCCATTCATAGAGCTCTTTATCTCATATGATCTTCACAACAATCCTGTGAGGCAAGGGCTCTGATTATCCCCATTTTTAAGGAGGAGGAAACAGGAGCTCTGAAGGTTTAAATGATTTACTCTGAGTCCCACAGCCAGATGGAACCGGGAGGCAGGCGCAGAGAGAACTCACAGGCCCTGGAAAAAAGAATAGGTACAAGAGAAAGAAAGGCCTGAAGGAGGGAGCAAGGGAGGAAACACAGACAGAGAAGAACGTACCTGGGGGAAAGGATGCCGGAAGGGGAGAGATTGAGGAGGGAAGCCTAGACAAGGGGGACCTCCCGTGCTGGAGAGAAGGTGCTTTACAGGGAAGTCTGTGTCTCTCTCACACATACACCCCACGTGCACCCCTGGGGAGGGTCAGAGAGGAGGGCTGTCATCCACAGGAGGACATATTCACCCATGAGATCTAGGGAGACTCACGGAGAGGTCAGACACTCACGGGGAGCGGGGGGAGACACATGGGAGGGTGACATATATGGAGGTGGGGAAAGACACACACACACACACACACAAGGAGGGGTCGTCCATCCCGGTGTGACTCAGAGGGCAGGGTCACCCACACTCAGGGAGGGGCCTTACACACGAGGGCGGGGGGGGGCTCACATTCCGAAGGGACACGCACACGGGTGGGGAGAGGAGGGGCCTTACACCCAGGAGGCCCACCGTGAGGGAGGGAAGGGGACACAGACAAGCCAGGCCCCTCTGGAAGAGAGGGCGGACAGGGCAGACACTCCCAGAGGGGAAGCCGGGCCGGGCGGACACTTCCCGAGGAGAGGCCGGGCCGGGCCGGGCGGGAAGGGGAAGGATGGGGAAGGGAGGGGAGGTGGGGCCGGTCAGCTCCTCACCGCGGCGGGGTGGGGTCGGGGTCTCGGGCTCGAGATCGGGCTCCGATTGGGGCTGGGGGGGGGGCGGCCTGACGGCTCGTCACTCACACCCTCGGCTTCATGGCCCCGGCAGGCGGCCCCGGAAACGGCCGCGGAGGGCGGAGAGGGGAAGGTGGCGGACACGGGGAAACCCGGCGCCTCCGGACCTTTCACCCGGACGTGGATCCTCCGAGGCGGGGGCATGGACCCCGAAGGGAGGGAGGGCGGCACCACCGCCCGGATGTGACCAATGTAGTCTAGGGGAGGAGCGAGAGGGAAAAGGCAGCACCCAATTGGCTGATCCTCAGAGAGAGACAGAAAGGTATCCTTCCCCGCGAGCTGAGAACCCATTGGCTAGAGGCCTCCCGGCTCGACTATCTTACGGAAAGCTGATAGTGTGAGTTAGCCTAGCTGCCCTACGAGCCGTTGACACGGGTTCGATTCCCAGCCAAAGCACGCCTTTTCATCTCAAGTAAAATGCTGAGGAATGGAATTCATGATTCTCCTGTTTATTTATGAGGGTGATATTACCTAAATAAAAAGTTCTTGAAAACACATTTTAGGAATCAGAACAACGCTTCTCTTGCCCCCCGAAAAGCAAAGTGTTTCCGCCCGGGATCGAACCGAGGACCTTTCGCGTGTGAGGCGAACGTGATAACCGCTACACTACGGAAACTGGCGCTAGAAAGACCTTTAGAAAATCCTAGAGATGGGGCGTCTGCCATGGGGCCAGGGCTTGCGCTCTGAGCTTGTCCTTCCCCTTGTCCTTTTCTGTGTTCTGATCGGAGGACACGTGTGCACACTCACGGAATGGGGAGCCAGGACCTGTGTGACAAACCCTGGTGCACACTCACACACTCACACGGGATGAGGAGCCAAGACCTGTATGCCAAATCTTGTGTGTGACACTTGTAATGAGGAATCATGAGCTGTGTGCCAAACACACACACACACTCACACTCACACACATACACACACACACATGGAATGAGGAATCACGAGCTGTGTGCCATACACACACACACACACTTGTAATGAGGAATCATGAACTGTAGGAACTATGTGTCAAATACACACAGACTCATACTCACCCCCCCCCCACACACACAGAATGAGAAACCATGAACTGTGTGCCAAACCCTGGTGCACACCCATACACAGATATACACAAACACCTAGACAAGGAATGAGGAATCATGGAATGTGTGCAAAACCCTGGGACCCGCACAAACACAAACACACACAAAGAAGAAGCATGAGTTGTGTGCCAACCTAAAAGGCCTTGTAAAGAAGAGTGGAACTTGACTTTGAAGAAGGAAAGGAAGAAGTGAAGATTGCTGTCCAAAAAAATGACTCTTTTGGTGGTGAAATAAAAGTCAAGCTCAGTTGGACTGGAAACAAAGAATCCTGGGTTCTCAGCTCCATTGAGTCACCCCGGTCCTCAGTCTCCTTATCTGTAACAATGGGAATAATCATCCTTGAACTATCCACCAGAGCCAACCAGAGAAAAGTGCTTCAGTCTGTCAGTCAGTCAGTCAACAAGCACCTACTAGGTGCCAGGCACTGTGCTAAGCTCTGGGGATACAAACACACTGGAGACACAACATGTAAATACTTAAGTACATAGAAGATATATAAAGAACAAGTGAGAGGCGTTAGCACCTGGGGCATCCAGCAAAGGCATCCTGCAGGATCCGCTGAGATTTGAGCTGAGCCTTGAAGGAAGTCAGGAAAACCAAGAAGCCAAGGGAGACAGCATGAGGCACAGACGGTGCAAAGCTACAGAGTTGGGAAACTGAGCATCTTGTGTAAGAACAGGACATAAGAAAGTATAACTGGAATCTAGAATGCTCAGAGCATAAGGATAAAGGATAAGAAGACTTGGAAAGACAAGAAGGGACCAGGTTATGAAGGGTTTTAAAAGCCAAACAGGAGTTTCTAATTTGATCCTGAAGGTAATGGGGAGCCATTGGAATTTAGAGAGCAGAAGCAGGGGGGAGGGCTGGTATGGGAACATCACCACTTTAGGAAAATCAAGGGAATGGAGAGAGAATTGAGGCGGGGAGAACAATCAGAGGCTATTTCCATAATCCAGGTGAGAGATGCTTGAGGGCCTGAAGTATGGTGATGTCTGGGTGAGTAGAGAGAAGGAAGAAATACTGTGAAGGTAGAAAAGACAAGAGTTGACAACAGATTGGATATGTGGGCTGAGTGTGAGGAGTAAAGGACGTCACTAAGTATGTAAGGCTGAGTGACAGGGAGGATGGTGGTGTCCTCCACAGCAATAGGGAAACTGACAAGAGGAGAGGATTGGGGGAGGGGAGGGAAGATGAGTTCTGTTTCAGATTTGTTGCTTTTGAGATTCTTCTGGGACAACCAGCTCCAGATATTTAGGAGGTAGTTGGGGAATCTGCAGGTCAGGAGAGAGGTTAGTCCTGAATAGATAAATCTGGGAATCATTTGCATAGAGATTTCCAGATTCAACTCTTGGGAACTGATGAGATCACGGAGTAGGGTAGTATAGAGTCAAAAGAGAAGAGGACTCAGGACAGAGGTTAGGGGACTCTCAAGGCTAGTGTCTGGGACGTGGATAAAGATCCACCACCATCACCACCATCACCATCACCACCATCACCATCACCACCACCAAGGAGAGAGCAATGTCAAAAGAATGGAGAAAATAATATCTGGGGGTCTGATTCATTGGTCTTCAAGCCTCCAGTCTCTAATCCTCCTCTCTAAGCCATCCTCTGCATAGCTGCCAAACTGATATTCTTAAAACATAGATCTAGCTATATTACCCCTGCCCTTCTTATTCAAAAATCTTCAATAGCTTCCTATCATCTCTAGGATAAAATACAAATGTCTCAGCTGGGCCACAAGCTGACTTCTCCCTACTTTTCCTTTTATTTCATCTGACTCATTAAATAAAGTACAATTCAATTCTATTCAACATACATTTTTTAAGCACCTACTATATATCCAGAATGGTGCCAGTCCTGAGGTTCACTCCCTCTTAATTCCATGCAAACTGATGTGATAACTATTCCCATATCCCTATGTCCCACATGACAATGGTCTCTGATCTTGATGCTTTTGCACAGATGGTCTCCCATATTTGGGATACATTCATTCCCTTCTCTTTTGGGGATGTATTCATTCCATACTTAGAAGAAAGCACTTTCCAATAATTCCTACTATTATCCCCAAATGTCACATGGGAAAGGGGAAAAGGGAGGATAGGAAGGTAGGATACCCTCAAATAAAAATATTTTTAAACCTCTCTCTCTCTCTCTCTCCCTTTCTCTCCCTCTCTCTCTCCCTCTCTGTCTCAATTACTTTGTACTCTTTTGTATTTACTTATCTCTGTATATGTATCCACTCTGCTTCTTGAAGACAGACATTGTTTCTGTTTTTTTGTTTCTTGAGTGAGTGGGTTGGTTTCCTGTTTGTTTGGGTTTTTTTGATTTATTTGTTTTTTGGTCTCTGTACCCCCAGGATCAGCAACCAGGCACATATCACGTGCTTAATGAATGCTGATCAAATTGAATTGCTCTTGATGTAATGAATCTAATGACCTCTGGGCTCCATATCCTGGATTTGGAAAATGAAGAGGTTTTTTAGTCTGTCTTCACCTTCCCACTTCCACTAGGTGGGAGTAGAAGAGCAGATTTGGACAGCAGATCTCTCCATTGGCCCCACCCCCTTTCCTGACTTTCTCTGGACCCCTCTCTTCCCACCCCCCCCCGCCCCCCCACCCCCCCTACAGCCCAGCCCCTATCAAGATCTCCCCTTTCCTCCCCAGGGGTCGCCTCTGCTCCCTTTTTCTTCTAGCCTCTCCCTGTACCCCACCCTCCAAACCGGTACCCTAACTTTTAACTGATCTCCTGCATGATCCGTTTAAGGAATGGATGGGGCAGTGCAAAATAGGAAGCCCAGTTATTATTGCAAATTTACATACAACTGGAAGGTAGTTTAAGAGATCACCTAATCCAGGGAGATTTAACCTGAATGGATTTCAAGGGGTCCCTGAATTTGTTTTTTTGTTTTTTGGCTAGGCAATGGGGTTAAGTGGCTTGCCCAGGATCACACAGCTAGTAAGTGTTATGGGTGTGAGGTTGAATTTGAACTCAGGTCCTCCTGAATCCAGGGCCGGTGCTTTACCCACTGCGCCATCTAGCTGCCCCAGGGTCCCTGAATTTGGATGGAGGGGAATGACATCTTTATTTTCACCACTCTCTAACTGAAATTGAACATTTCCTTGAATTGTTTTAAAACATTGTTCTGAGAAGGGGTGCATAGGCTTCATCAGACTGCCAAAGGGGTTCATGACTTGCCTGCACAAAAGTTAAGAATTTCTACTCTAGAGGACAGAGACTCAGGGAAGGGGCTAGGAAACCAGTGAGGGTCTCAGTTGGGGGACAGGAGCTGAACGGAGTGAGGACTCAGTAAGAGGAATTGGAATTGAACTGGAAGATAGGGGTAAAGAGGGAGGAATGGGGGTTCAGCGATGAGAGTGGGGTGCACAAGGTGATGGGAGTATAGTTCTTATTGAGAAAACCTGGGAGTATAATGAGAGGAATGATGGTTCATTAAGAAGGACAGGGATCTGGGGTAGCTAGGGGGTGCAGTGGATAGAGCTCTGGCCCTGGAGTCAGGAGGACCTGAGTTCAAATCCAGTCTCAGACCAGACACTTGACACTTACTAGCTGTGTGACCCTGGGTAAGTCACTTAACCCCGACTGCCTCACCAAAAAGCAAAAAAGAAAAAAAGGAGAGAGGTGAATGATGTGATCGAAAACAACGAGGGGACAGATGTTTGGTGGGAATGGGGGATGGGTGCAGGGGATGAGTTTTGATGGTGTGATAGGGTGGGAGTTCAATGGAAAGAATAGATTAGTGATGGAGATTACTTAGATTGGGATAGAAATTTAATCGGTTGGATTGGATGTTAGTAAGAATGCATAGGAGCACAGTGAGTTTGATAGGGGCATCATGATCACATGGGGACTTAGAGAAGGGGAAGGAGATTCATTGGGTAAATAATGCTTGAGTAAAGGGATGGGGCAGAATGAGGGTATCGAGGCTCAGTGAGGGGAATGGAAACTCAATAGATGAGAGAATCAGGGGAGTGAATGGGCATCAGCAATAGAGAGTCAGAGCTCAATAAGAGGGAAGGGGACCCAGGGAGGTAATAGGGACTCAGTCGAAGGACTCAGTGAAACACAAAATCCAGTGAGGTGAATGAGGCCATGGCTTTAGTGAGCAAGACAAGATCTGTGAGAGGATGGAGGCTCAATGAGGAGGGTGAAGAATCAGAGAAATGAGGGTTCAGTGGGAGATGTCAGATCAGAGGAGAAACTATAGCAGCAATGAGGGGAATGGGGCCGATTAAATAGGAAAGAGGCTCAGGGAAGGGAAGGAAGGCTCAGAGAGGAAATAGGTCTTGAATAAAAGAATATCTCAGGGGTTTATTGAGGGAGGCAGAAATTCAGTTAAACACAAAAGCATAAAATTTAAAATTTGGAAGGCATATCAGAGATCATTTAGTGTAATTCATAAATAGATTTTAGTGGTCTTTTGTTTTTACATTTTTTTTCTGCATCTCTCCTCTTCCCATATCCCTGAAAGCTGTCCTTTATAACAAAGAAATTTTTTTCAGAAAGAAGAGAAAAACAATCAGCAAAACTGATCAATACACACAAAAAAATCTGACACTATATGAAATATTCCACACCCATGCACTCCCCCACTTCTGCAAAGGAACAAGCAGAAATATCTTCTCACAGCTCTTCTTTGGGGCCAAGGTAGTTCTTTGTCATTTCACAACATTCACTTTCAATTGTTTTCTGGCTGCTGTTTACATAGCTGTAGTGATTGTGTGCATTGTTTTCCTGGCCTTACCTAGTGAACTTGATTTTTTTGAATGCAGATATAAGCCTTTATCTGCACCCCTATTATATTTCACCTTATGAGATTCAGCCCAGGATCCTCACCTGTCAAGATTGTTTTGAAGGATCACAGGAGGTTGGAGGATGATGAGTGAAAGGGACTGGGACTTGATAAGTGGAAGGGCTGTGAATGTTGTCAATGACAGTAGCTCTGTAACCTTAGACAAATCCAAAAATCATAGATGTGTTCTCTTTGAGCCAGCTTCTTCATTTGTAAAATCCATCTTAGAAAGTTGTTATGAGAATCAAAAGAGACAGTGTATGTAAAATGCTTTGCAAACCTTAAAGCTTAATGTAATTGTCATCTGTAATAATTAATGTGGTTTTCTTGAAGGCAGGTACTGTTTCATTTTTATCTCTGTATCCCCAGGGTTTCAGATGATACCTGGTACATAAAAAGTGAGGGTGGAGAGGGAATGAAGGTTTATCAAGCACCTACTATGTGCCAGGAACTATGCTAAGCACTTTACAAATACTATTTCCTTCAAGTCTCAAAATAACCCTGCGAGGTAAGTGCCATTATTAATCCCATTTTACAGATCAGGAAACTGAGGAATGGAGGTTAATGTGACTTGCCCAGGGTCACTTTACAACTAAGAAGTGACTGAGGCTAAAGTTGAACTCAGGTCTTCCTGATTCCAGCGAAGGGAGACTGGACTCAATTAGGGAGCTGAGAAACAGGGTCTCAGTGAGAGGGGTAGCTGCCTCACTGACAAGGCGAATGCTTCATGAGGATGATGAGGGCTGACTGAAGAGATAAGGATGCCGTGAAGGGGATGAGGCTACACTGAGGGGGTAGGGACACTGGGAAGGGATGTGGTGGAGAAAGGGAGATAGGGAGTGAAAGAGGCACTTGGTGATACACTCACATTAGCTCAAGGCTGGGGATTTCCAGGGAAGATACTTCTTATCATCCCTTATATATCAGCATGAAAAGCGTTTGATGGATACAGTAGAGAGCCCTTGGAGAATCTGCAAAATTTGCCAAGTTTCGTGGAGAGATGTCAATTTGTCCCTCTCTTGCTCCCTAGTTTTCTCTGTCTGGATACTCTCTTTATTTCCATCTTTCTCTCTCCCTCCCTTTCCCTTTCCCTCTTCTCCCTCCCTCCTCTCTCTCTCTCTCTCTCTCTCTCTCTCCTCTCTTCCCCCCTCTTCCCCTCCCTCCTTCTCCCTCTTCTTCCCTCTCCCCTCTCTTTTCCTGTCTCTCTGCTTCTGTGTTTCTGTCTTACTGTCTTCCTCTTTCTGCTTCTCTTATCTGCTTCTTTTCTCTATTTCTCTCTGCATCTCTGTGTGTACCTCTTTTTCTTTCTCTTGTGATCCCCGTGTCTATCTGGTTCTTTGTCTGTCTGTTGGTCTATCTGCCTACCTCTGTCTCCCTCCTCCTAGCTCCTCAGGTCTACCATTCATTGTGCAGATAGGTTCTGCCCGGGGCACTTAGAGCCTCGGACCCCAACAGAATTTATTCCTAGAAATATGGGTCATTAGGAGCAGAGCTGACTTCAGAACCAGCAATATGTCAGGAGGATTTGCCACCTCATTTGCTTCCTTCCCCCATTCAGAAACCTGTCTGAGTCTAATCCTTTAGCAGAAGTGGGGGGGTGTGTGGCTTCACCCCACAGTTCTGCCCTGTTGAGCTTAGAGTCCTCTTTGAGACAGCTTTAGATTGAAAGCCATGAGTGCTGGGTTCTAGTTAATATTGCAACTAACTAGCTATGGGTAAGTCACTCCCTTTCCCTGGACTTCAGTTTTTCTACTTGTGCAGCATAAAATGAACTAGATAGTATCTAGGAACCCTTCCTAGATTCCTTCCTAATATTCTATTGTAACCCCCCTACTGAGAAGTCCCATCTGTAAATAGCAAAAGACCATCCTCTAGTTCATGTGCTATGGAAACAAACCAAAGCAGAGATATAGAGTCCAAAACAGAAGCCCTCAGAAAACACCACAAAGGGAGGGAAGCATGAACAAAACTGTTCTGCTTAGAAAGGTAATGGAACAAGTGAATGGAGACCCTGATAGCCTGCTATGGGACATCACCATTGGGAGACAATTAGAAAGGTAGAATTTCCTTATGATAGCTCTATGGTTACAGTACAATGGTGGAGAAGAGAGCCAGATGCAGGTTAGATGTACCTGTGAAGAGTGATGCTTCAGGACTGCAGAAGGTGAGATCTGCAGGACCACCATCAGGAAAAGATGGGGACAGGGAAGGAGGGCACCCTAGGCTTGGGGAAAAAAAAAACCAACCCTGCAATGGACCAAAACACCAAGGCCAAGAGTTCAAGATGCCTTGAATTGTCTGTTGGGCAGCTTGCGGTCCTCAGTGTTCAGCTTACATGGAAGAAGAAGAAAAGTCAAACCAATAAACATTATCAAATGCCTACTATGTGCCAGGTACTGTTCTAAGCCCTGGGGATACAAAGAAAGGCTAAAACAGGCTCTCTGCCATCAAGGAGCTTACATTCTAATGGGGAAGAGGAGACAACACACAAAAAAAATTGTGTGTATGCAAGATATATACAGAGTAAATTGGAGATACTCTAAGAAGTAAAGCATTAGCAATGGGAGGGACCAAGAAAAGTCTCTTAAAGAAGGAAGAATTTTGACTGAGACCTAAAGGCAGCCAGGGAAGTTGGGAGGCAGAGATGAAAAGGGAGACAGGCA